>NW_006409161.1:72248-80623 GCF_000296735.1 Chrysochloris asiatica
GTAAATCTTTACGGGAGTAGAAAGCCTCATCTTTCTCCCGCGGAGCGGCTGGTAGTTTCGAACCGCTGACCTTAAGGTTTGCAGGCCGATTCGTAACCACTACGCTACCAGAGCTCCTAGCTCTCTGTATATTAACATATTGTACTTGTCTGTCATGAAGCTAGCTCTCAGAATATTGACACGTTTGACATATCTACCATGTAGATAGAACTCTGTATATGGAAAAGTTTCACTGCACTGACATGTAGCTAGCTCCCTGTATATAGACAAATTGGACTCATCTGCCTTGGAGTTAGAACCCTGTATATGGAAATGTTGCTCTACCCTCATATGTACATAGCTCTCTATATATCGACATTTTGAACTCATTTGCCATGTAGCTAGCTTTCTGTATATAGAAAAGTTGGAATCATCTGCCAAGTAGGTAGGTCTCAGTATATGAACATATTGGACTTCTCTGCCATGAAGTTAGCATTCAGTCTATAGACAAGTTGGACTCATCTGCCTTGTAGCTAGAACTCTGTATATGTAAATGTTACACTACCCTGCCATGTAGCTAGAATTCTCTGTATGAATATATTGGCCTTGTCTGCCATGACTGTAGCTACCAATATATGGACACCTTGGACACATTTACCATATAGATAGAACTCTGTATATGGAAATGTTGCAATGTTGCATTGCCATGCCTTGTAGCTAGCTCTCTGCAGATGGACATTTTGTACTCGTCTTCCATGTAGTTAGCTCTCTGTATATGGATATGTTGGACTGATCTGCCAAGGAGATATCTCTCTGTACATGAACATGTTGGATATGTCTGCCATGTAGCTAGTTCTCTGTATATGGACATGTTGGAATTAATAGCAAGGGAGCTAGTCCTCTATATATACACATGTTGGACTCATTTACCATGTAGTTAACTCTAAGTATATGGACATAATTGACTCACCTGCCATGTAGCTAGTACCCTGTATATGGACATGTTGGACTACTCTGCCATGTAGCAAGCTCTCAGTATATGGACACGTTATTCACATCTACCATGTAGCTAGAACACTGTATGTGGAAATGTTGCACTACCCTGTCATCTAGCTATCTCTCTATATGAACATATTGGACTTTTGTGCCATGTAGCTAGCTTTAAGGATACGGACACGTTGGACACATCTACCAAGTAGCTGGAACACGGTATATGGAAATGTTGCACTACCATGCCATGTACCTAGCTCCCTATATATAGACAAGTTGGACTCATCTGACTTGCAGCTAGAACTCTATATATGGAAATGTTGCCCTACCCTGCCTTGTAGTCAGCTCTCTGTATATGGACATGTTGGACTACTCTGACATGTAGCTAGCTTTCAGTATATGGACACATTGGACACATCTGCCATGTAACTAGAACTATGTATATGGAATTGTTGCAATACTGTGACATGTAGCTAGCTCTTTGTATATAGAAAATTTGGACTCATCTGGCTTGTAGCTACAACTCTGTATATGGAAATGTGGCACTACCCTGTCTTGTAGCTTATTCTCTGTATATGGACATTTTGATCTCAACTGCCCTGTAGCTAGCTCTCTGTACATGGATATGTGGGACTGATCTGCCAAGTAGGGAGCTCACTGTATATGAACATATTGGACTTGTCGGATATGTACGTAGCTCTCAGTGTATGGACACGTTGGACACATCTACCATGTAGGTAGTACTCTATATATGGAAATGTTGCACGACCCTGCCATGTAGCTAACTTTCTGCATATGGACATTTTGGTTTCATCAGACATGTAGCTAGCTCTCTGTAAATGGAAATGTTGGACTGATGTGCCAAGCAGATAGCTCTCTGTATATGAACATATTGGACTTTTCTGAAATGCAGCTAACTCTCAGTAGATGAACACGTTGGACACATCTGCTATGTAGCTAAACTCTGTATATGGAAATGTTGCACTTCTCTTCCATGTAGTTAGCTCTCTGTATATAAATAAGTTGGACTCATCTGCCTTGTAGCTAGAACTCTGCCTATGATAATATTTCACAACCATGCCATGTAGCTAGCTCTCTGTATATGGACATATTGGACTACTCTGACATATAGCTAGCTCTAAGTATATGGACACGTTGGACACATCTGCCATGTAGCTAGAACTATGTATATAGAACTGTTGCACTATTCTACCATGTAGCTAGCTCTATGTATACAGATTAGTTGGACTCATCTGCCTTGTAGTTCGAACTTTGTATATGGAAATGTTGTACTTTGGACTCATCTGCCATGTAGCTAGTTCTGTGTACATGGATATGTTGGATTGATCTGTCAAGTATATGAACATATAGGACTTGTCTGCCATGAAGCTAACTCTCAATATATGAATACGTTGGACACATCTGCCAGTAGCCAAACTCTATATATGGAAATGTTGCACTACCCTTACATGTAGTTAGCTCTCTGTATTTAGACAAGTTGGACTTATCTGCCTTGTACCTATAACTCTGTATTTGGATATATTGCACAACCCTGCCATGTAGCTACCTCTCTGTATATGGATATTTTGGATTGATCTTCCAAGAAGGGAGCACTCTGTATATAAACATATTGTACTTGTCTGACATGTAGCTAGCTCCCTGTACAGGGATACGTTGGACCGATCTGGCAAGTAGGTAGTTCTCAGTATATGAACATATTGGACTTGTCTGCCATGAAGCTAGCTTTCATGACAAGTTGGACTCATCTGCCTTGTAGCTAGAACTCTTTATATGGAAATGTTGCCCTACCATGCCATGTAGTAAGCTTTCTGTATTTGGACATTTTGGACTCGTCTGCCCTGTAGCTAGCTCTCTTTACATGGATATGTTGGGTTGGTTTGCCAAGTTGGGAGCTCTTTGTATATGAACATATTGGGGTTGTCTGCCATGTAGGTAGCTCTCAGTATATTGACATGTTGGACACCTTTACCATGTAGCTAGAACTCTTTATATGGAAATGTTGCACTACCCTGCCATGTAGCTAGCTCTCTGCATCTGGACAATTTGGACTCATCAGACATGTAGATAGCTCTCTGTACATGGATATATTGGACTGATCTGCCAAGAAGATTGCTCTCTGTATATGAACATATTGGACTTCTCTGCCATGTATCTAGAACTCTGCATATGGAAATGTTGCAATACCATGCCATGAAGCTAGCTCACTTTATGTGTACATTTTGGACTCGTCTGCCTTGTAGCTTGCTCTCTGTACATGGATATGTTGGACTGATCTATCAAGTTGATAACTCTCTGTATATGAACATATTGGACTTGTCTGCAATGCAGCTAACTCTCACTATATGAACACGTTGGACACATCTGTCATGTACATAAACTCTGTATATGGAAATGTTGCACTGCTCTGCCATGTAGCTAACTCTCTGTATAAAGAAAAGTTGAACTCATCTCCTTGTACCTAGAACTCTGTATATGGTAATATTGCACAACCATGCCATGTAGCTAGCTCCCTCTGCATGGATATATTAGACTGGTGAGCCAATAAAGAAGTTATCTGTATATGATCATATTCGACTTGTCTGTCATGTAGTTATCTCTCAGTATATGGACACGTCAGACACATCTGCCGTTCAGCTAGAATTATGTATATGGAAATGTTGCACTACTCTGCCATGTAGCTAGCTCTCTGTATATTGACAATTTGGACTAATCTGACTTGCAGTTAGAATTCTGTATTTGAAAGTGTTGCACTAATCTTCCTTGTAGCTAACTCTGTATATGGACATTTTGAAATCTTCTGCCATGTAGCTAGCTCTCTGTACATGGATATGTTGCACTGTTCTGCCAAGTACGTTGCTCTCTGTATATGAACATATTGGACTTGTCTGCCATGTAGCTAACTCTCAGTATATGGACATGTTGGACTCATCTGCCATGTAGCTAGTACCCTGTTTATGGACATGTTGGACTACTCTGCCATATATCTCCCTCTCAGTATATGGACATGTTGGACACATCGCCATGGAGCTAGAACAATATATGCCGAATTGTTGCACTACTCTGCCATGTAGCTAGCTCTCTGTATATAGAAAAGTTGGACTCATCTGGCTTTTAGCTAGAACTCTGTATATGGAAATGTTGCACTACCCTGCCATGTAGCTAGCACTCTGTATATGAACATATTGGACTTTTCTGCCATGTAGGTAGCTCTCAGTATATGGACATGTTGGACACATTTACCATGTACCTAGAACTTTGTATGTGGAAATTTTGTACTACTCTGCCATGTAGCTAGCTCTCTTTATTTAGACAAGTTGGATTCATCTGCCATGTAGCTAGCTCTCTGTATATGGACATTTTGGACTTGTCAGCCATACAGCTAGCTCTCTGTATATGAACATATTGGACTTTTCTGCCATGTTGTTAGCTCTCAGTATATTGATACATTTCACACATCTGCCATGTAGTTAGCTCTCTGTGCATGGACATTTTGGACTCGTCTGAAATGTAGCTAGCCTCAGTGTATGGACACGTAGGACACATCTGCCATGTAGACTATACTCTGTATATGGTTATGTTGCACTGCCCTTCCATGTAGTTACCTCTCTGTATATAGACAAGTTGAACTCATCTGCCTTTTTCCTAGAATTCTGTATATGGAAATATTGCACTACACTTCCATGTAGCTAGCGCTCTGTATATGAACATATTGGACTTGTCTGACATGTATTTATCTCACAGTATATGGACATGTTGGACTCATTAGGCAGGGAGCTAGTCCTCTATATATACACATGTTGGATTCATTTGCCATGTAGTTAACTCTCAATATATGGACATGTTGGGTTCTTCTGCCATGTAGCAAGTAACCTGTATATGGACATGTTGGACTACCCTGCCATGTAGTTAGCTCTCTTTGTCTAGACAAGGTGGACTCATCTGCCTTGTTGCTAGAACTCTGTATATGGAAATATTGCACTACCCTGCCATATAGCTAGCTCTTTGTATATGGACAATTTGGACTCGTCTGCCATGAAGCTAGAACTTTGTATATGGACATATTGGACTACTCGCCATGTAGCAAGCTCTCAGTATATGAACACTTTGGACTCATCTGTAATGTAGCTTGAACTCTGTATCTGGAAATGATGCCTTACTCTGCCATGTAGCTAAAACTCTGTATATGGACATTTTGGACTTGTCTGTCGTATAGCTAGCTCTCTGTACATGGATATGTTGGACTAATCTGTCAAGTAGGTAGCTCTGTGTATATGAACATTTTGGAATTGTCTCCCAGTATATGGACACGTTGGATACATTTATTATGTAGCTAGAACTCTTTATATGGAAATGTTGCACTACCCTGCCATGTAGCTAGCTCGCTGTATAAGAACATATTGGACTTGACTGCCATTTAGATAGATCTCAGTATATGGACATGTTGGACTCATTAGCAAGGGAGCTAGTCCTTTATAAATACACATGTTGGACTCATTTTCCATGTAGTTAACTCTCAGTATATAGACATGTTGGGCTCATCTGGCATGTAGCAAGTACCCTGTATATGGACATGTTGGACTACTCTGACATGTAGCTAGCTCTCAGGATTTGGACACGTTGGATACATTTGCTATATAGCTAGAACTCTGTATATGGAAATGTTGCACTATCATGTCATGTAGCCAGTTCTCTGTATATGAACATATTGGATTGTCTGCCTTGTAGATAGCTCTAAGCATATGAACACGTCGGACACATCTGACATGTAGCTAGAACTCTGTATATGGAAATGTTGCACTACCCTGCCATGTAGTTGGCTCTCTGTATATGAACATATTGGAGTTGTTTCCATATAGCTAACTCTCAGTATATGGACATGTTGGACTCATTAGACAGGGACCTAGTCCTTTATATATACACATGTTGGACTCATTTGCCATGTCGTTAACTCTCAGTATATGGACATGTTGGGCTCATCTGCCATGTAGCAAGTACCATGTATTTAGACATGTTGGACTACTCAGTCATGTAGCTCTCAGTACATGGATACATTGGACACATTTGCCATACAGCTAGAACTCTGCATATGGAAATTTTGCACTACCCTTCCCTATCGCTAGCTCTCCATATATGAACATATTGGACTTGTCTGCCATGTGGCTAGGTCTAAGCATATGGACATGTTGGACACGTCTGCCATGTAGCTAGAGCTCTGTATATGGAAATGTTGCACTACTCTTCCATGTAGCTATCTCTCTGCATATAGACAATTTGGACTAATCTGCCTTGCAGCTAGAAATCTGTATATGGAAATGTAGTACTACCCTGCCATTTAGTTAACCCGCAGTATATGGATATTTTGGACTTGTAGGCCATCTAGCTCGCTCTCTGTACATGGATATGTTGGACTTATCTGCCAAATAGGTTTCTCTCTGTATGTGAACATATTGACGTTGTCTGCCATTTAGCTAGCTCTCAGTTCATGGACACGTTGGACAGATCTGCTATGTAGCTTGAACTCTGTATATGGACATGAGGGACTACTCTGCTATGTTGCAAGTTCTCAGTACATATATACTTGGGACTCATCTGCCTTGTAGCTTGAACTCTGCATATGGAAATGATGCACTACTATGCCATATAGCTAGCTCTCTGTGCATGGACATTTTGGACTCCTTTGACATGTAGCTAGCTCTCAGTATACGGAAATGTTGGACACATCTGCCATGTAATTAGAACTCTGTATATGGAAATGTCACACTAACCTACTATGTACTTAGCTCTATGTATATAGACAATTTGACCTCATCTGCCTTGTATGTAGAACTCTGTATATGTAAATGTTGCACTACCCTGCCACATAGCTAGCTCTCTGTATATAGACAAGTTGACCTCATCTGCCTTGCAGCATTTACACTGTATATGTAAATGCTGCACTACCCTGGCATGTAGCTAGCTCTCTGTATATAGACAAGTTGGACTCATCTGCCTTGTACCTAGTACTCTATATGGACAGGTTAGACTACTCTGTCATGTAGCTAGCTTTCATTATATGAACAATTCGGACTCATCTGTCATGTAGCTTGAACTCTGTATATGGAAATGATGCACTATTCTGCCATGTAGCTATCTCTCTGTGCATGGACATATTGGATTAATCTGACATGTAGCTAGCTCTCAGTATATGGACACATTTGACACATCTGCTATGTAGCTAGAACTCTGTATATGGAAATGTTGCACTACCCTACCATGTAGCTAGCTCTCTGTATATGAACATATTGGACTTGTCTGCCATGGAGCTAGCTCTAAGCAAATTGACCCGTTGGAAACATCTGCCATGTAGCTAGAACTCTGTATATGGAAATGTTGCACTACTCTGCCATGTAGCTAGCTCTCTGTAAAGAGACAATTTGGACTAATCCACCTTGCAGATAGAAATCTGTATATGGAAATGTTGCACTGCCCTGTCATGTAGATAGCTCCCTGTATATGGACATTTTGGACCTGTAGCCCATGAAGATAGCTTTCTGTACATGGATATGTTGGATTTATCTGCCAAGTATGTAGCTCTCTGTATATGAACATATTGGCCTTCTCTGTTGGACACATGTGCCATGTAGCTAGAACTCTGTTTATGGACATGCTAAACTACTCTGCTATGTAGCAAGTTCTCAGTATATATACACTTGGGACTCATCTGCCATGTAGCATGAACTCTTGTATATGAAAATGATGCACTACTCTGTCATGTATCTAACTCTCTGTATATGGACATTTTGGACTCGTCTGACATGTAATGATTTCGCTGTGCATCGATATTTTGCACTGATCTGCCATGCAGCTAGCTCTCAGTATATGGACATGTTGGACACCTCTGCCATGTAGCTAGAACTCTATATATGGATATGTTTTACTACCCAAACATGTTGTTAGCTCTCTTTGTAGAGTTGGACTCATCTGCCTTGTTGCTAGAACTCTGTTTATGGAAATATTGCACTACCCTGCCATGTATGGATATTTTGGACTCGTATGCCATGTAGCTAGCTCTGTGTACATGAATATGTTGAACTGCTCTGCCAAGTAGGTAGCTCTCTGTATATGAACATATTGGACTACTCTGCCAGGTAGCAAGCTCTCAGTATATGTACACTTTGGACTCATCTGCCATTTAGCTTGAACCCTGTATATGGAAATGATGCATTACTCTGCCATGTAGCTAGCTCTCTGTATATGGACATTTTGGACTCGTCTGACATTTCACTATCTCTCTGTGCATGGATTTTTTGCACTGATCTGCCATGCAGCTAGCTCTCAGTATATGGACACATTGAACACATCTGCCATGTAGCTAGAACTCTGTATATGGAAATGTTGCACTACCC
>NW_006409161.1:81038-89922 GCF_000296735.1 Chrysochloris asiatica
GTACTGATCTGCCAAGTAGGTAGCTCTCTGTATATGAACATATTGGACTTGTACTGCCATATAGCTAGCTCTCAGTATATGGACAAGTTGGACACATCTTCCATGTAGGTAGAACTCTGTATGAGGAAAGATTGCACTACCCTGCCATGTAGCTAGCTCTGAGTATATGAATAAATTGTACTTGTCTGCCAGGTAGCTAGCTCTAAGTATATGGACATGTTGCACATATCTGTCATGTAGCTAGTCCCCTGTATATGGACATGTTGGACTATTCTGCCAAGTACCTAGCTTTCATTATATAGACAAGTTGGACACATCTGCCATGTCGCTAGAAATCTGTATATTGAAATTTTGCACTCCTATGCCATGTAGCTAGCTCCCTGTATACAGACAAGTTGAATTCTTCTGCCTTGTAGCTAGAATTCTGTATATGGAGATGTTGCACTAGCCTGCCATGTAGCTAGCTCTGTATATATAGACAAGTTGGACTCATCTGTCTTGTAGCTAGAAATCTATATATGGAAATGTAGCACTACCCTGCCATGTAGCTAGCTCTCTGAACATGGATATGCTACACTGATTTGCCAAGTAAGTAGCTATCTATATATGAACATATTGTATTCGTCTGCCATGTAGCTAGCTCTCTGTACATGGATATGTTGGACTGATCTGTCAAGTAGGTAGCTCTCTCTATTTGAACATATTGGTCTTGTCTGCCATGTAGCTAACTCTCAGTATATAAACACGTTGGACACATCTGCCTTGGAGCTAGAACTCTATATAAGGAAATGTTGCTCTACTCTGCCATGTTGCTAGCTTTCTGTATAAGGACATTTTGGACTTGTCTTCCGCATAGATAGCTCTCTTTACCTGGATATGATGGATAGATTCGGCAAGTAGGTAGCTCTCTGTATGGGAACAAATTGGACTTGTCCGCCATGTAGCTAGCTTTCAATATATGGATACGTTGGACACATCTGCCATTTAGCTAGTAGCCTGAATATGGACATGTTGGACTACTCTGTCATGTAGCTAGCTCTCTGTATATAGAACTCTATATATGGAAATGTTGCACTACCCTGCCATGTAGCTAGATCTGTAAATGGACATTTTGGTCTCATCTGCCCTGAAGCTAGCTCCTGTACATGGACATGTGGGACTGATCTGCCAAATAGATAGCTCTCTGTATATGAACACATTAGCCTTGTCTGCCATGGAAGTAGCATTCAATATATGGACACGTTGGACACATCTGTCATGTAGCTCGAACTCTGTATATGTAAATGTTGCACTACCCTGCCTTGTAGCTAGCTTTCTGTATATGGACATTTTGGACTCGTCTGACATATACCTAGCTCTCAGTATATGGACATGTTGGAAACATCTGCCGTGTAACTAGAACTCTGTATATGGACATGTTGGACTACTGTGCATGTAGCTAGCTCTCTGTTTATGGACATTTTGAACTTCTCTCACATGTAGCTAGCTCTCAGTGCATGGATATTTTGGACTGATCTGCCTTGTAGCTAGAACTCTGTATATGAAAATGTGTCACTACTCTGACATGTAGTTAGCTCTATGTATATATACTAGTTGGACTCATCTGCCTTGTACTATAAGTCTAAATTTGGAAATGTTGCACTACCCTGACATGTAGCTAGCTCTCTGTATATGGACTTTTTGGAATTGTCTTACATGTAGCTAGCTCTCTGTGCATGAATATGTTGGACTGATCTGTCAAGTAGGTAGCTCTCTGTAAATGAACATATTGGACTTGTCTGCATGTAGCTAGCTTTCA
Source organism: Chrysochloris asiatica (assembly GCF_000296735.1). Lineage (NCBI taxonomy): Eukaryota > Metazoa > Chordata > Mammalia > Afrosoricida > Chrysochloridae > Chrysochloris > Chrysochloris asiatica. The sequence goes on from NW_006409161.1 coordinate 82,837, forward strand.
GTAAATGGACAATTTGTACTCATCTGCCATTTAGCTAGTACACTTTACATGGACATGTTGGACTACTCTGCCCTGTAGCTAGCTCTCAGTATACGGACATGTTGCACACATTTGTCATGTAGTTAGAACTCTATATAAGGACATTTTGAACTGGCCTGGCATGTAGTTAGCTCTCTGTTCATGGATATTTTGGACTGATCTGCCAAGTGTTAAGGTCTCTGTAAATGAACATATTGGAGTTGTCTGCCATGGAGCTGGCTCTCAGTATATGGACAAGTTGGACAAAAATGTCAACTAACTAGAACTCTGTATATGGAAATGTTGCACATCTGCCATGTAGCTAGAACTCTATATATGGACATTTTGGACACATCTGACATGTAGTTAGCTCTCTGTGCATGGATATATTTGGACTGATCTGCCATGTAGGTGGCTCTCAGTATATTGACATGTTAGACACATCTGCCATATAGCTAGAACTCTGTATATGGAAATGTTTTACTACTCTGCCATGTAGCTAGCTCTCTGTACATGAACATATTGGGCTTGTCTGCCATCTAGCTAGCTCTCATTATATGGATATGTTGGACTCATCTACCATGTGGCTAGTACCCTCTATATGGACATGTTTCCCTACTCTGTCATGTAGCTAGCTCTCTGTATATAGAGAAGTTAAATTCATCTGTCATGTAGCTTGAACCCTCATATGGAAACGATGCACTAATCTAACACGTAGCTTGCTCTCTGTATATAGACATAATGGACTCTTCTGCATTGTAGCTAGCACCATGTATATGGACATATTGGACTATTGTGCCATGTAGCTAGCTCTCAGTATATGGACACTTTGGACTCATCTGCCATGTAGCTTGAACTCTGTATATGGAAATGGTGGACTACTCTGCCATGTAGCTAGTTATCTGTATATGGACATTTTGGACTCGTCTGACATGTAGCTAGCTCTCAGTATATGGACAAGTTGGACTTATCTGCCTTGCAGCTAGAACTCTGTATATGGAAATGTTCCACTACCCTCCCTTGTAGCTAGCTTTCTGTATATAGACAAGTTGGACTCGTCTGCCTTGTAGCTAGAACTCTGTATATGGACATGTTGGACTACTGTGCCATGTAACTTGAACTCTGCATATGGAAATGTTGCACTACTCTGCCAGGTATTTAGCTCTCTGTATATGGACAATTTGTACTCATGTGCTATTTAGGTAGCTCTCAATACATGGATATGTTGGACTAATCTGCCAAGTAGGTAACTCTCTGTATATGAACATATTGGACTTGTCTGCCATATAGCTAGCTCTCAGTGATTTGACACATTGGAGACATCTACCATGTAGATAGAACTCTGTATATGGAAATGATGGCTAAATTGACATGTAGCTAGCTCTCTGTATATGGACATGTTGGACTTATCTGCCATGTAGCTAGTACCCTGTATATGGACATGTTGCCTTCCTCAGCTGTGTAGCTAGCTCTTGTATATGGAAAAGTTGGACTCATCTGTCACGTAGCTTAGATTCTGTATATGGAAATGATGCACTACTCTGCCATGTAGCTAGCTCTCTGTATATTGACAAGTTGGACTCTTCTGCCTTGTAGCTAGTACCCTGAATATGGACATGTTGGACTACTATGCCATGTATATAGTTCTCAGTATATGGACACTTTGGACTCATCTGCCATGTAGCTTGGACTCTGTTTATGGAAATGGTGCACTACTCTGCCATGTAGCTAGCTCTCTGTATATGGACATTTTGGACTCGTCTGACATGTAGCTATCTTTCAGTATATGAACAAGTTGGAGTCATCTGCCTTGTAGCTAGAACTCTGTATATGGAAATGTTGCACTACCCTGCCATGTAGCTAGCTTTCTGTATATGAACATATTGGACATGTCTGCTATGTAGCTAGCTCTCAATATATGGACATGTTGGACATATATGTCATGTAGTTAGAACTCTGTATATGGACATGTTGGACTATTCTGCCCTGTAGCTAGCTTTCAATATATGAAAATATTGGACTCGTCTGACATGTAGCTAGTGCTCTGTGCATGGATATGTTGGACTAATCTCCCAAGCAGGTAGCTTTCTAGAAATGAACATATTGAACTTGTCTGCAATGTAGCTTGCTCTCAGTATATGGACATGTTGGCCTCATATACCATGTTGTTAGTACCCTTTATATGAACATGGTGGTCTACTCTGCCATGTAGCAAGCTCTCAGTATATGCGCACGGTGGACACATCTGCCATGTAGCTAGACCTCTGTATATCGAAATGCTGCACTAGCCTTCCATGTAGCTAGATCTCTGCATATGAACATATTTGACTTGCCTGCTATGTAGCCAGCTCTCAGTATATGGACACGATGAACACATCTGCCATGTAGCTTGATCTCTGTATATGGAAATGTTGCACTACCCTGCCAAGTAGCTAGCTCTCTGTATATAGACAAGTTGGAATCACCTGCCTTGTAGCTAGAAGTCTGTGTATGGAAATGTTGAACAACCCTTCCATGTAGCTAGCTCTGTGTATATGGACATTTTGGAAACATCTGCAATGTAGCTAGCACTCTGTACATGGATATGTTGGACGAATCTGCCAAGTAGTTAGCTTTGTGTATATGAATATATTGGACTTATATTCGTTTGACATATAGCTAACTCTCTGTGCATGGATATTTTGAACTGAACTGCCATGTAGCTATCTCTTTTTATATGACCATTTTGGACTTTTCTTCTATGAAGCTAGCTTCCAGTATATGGAAAAGGTGCACTTCCCTGCCATGTAGCTAGCTCTCTGTATATGAACATATTGAACTTGTCTGCCATGAAGCTAGCTCTCAGTATATGGGCATGTTGGACTCATCTGCCATGTAGCTAGTACACTGTATAAGGACATGTTGGACTACTGTTCCATGTAGATAGCACTCAGTACATGGACACGTTGAACACATATGCCATGTAGCTTGATCTCTGTATATGGAAATGTTGCTCTATACTGCCGTGCAGCTAACTCTGTGTATATAGACAAGTTGGAATCATCTGCCTTGTAGCTAGTAGTCTGTGTATGGAAATGTTGAACAACCCTTCCGTGTAGCTAGCTCTCTGTATATGGACACTTTGGAAACATCTGCAATGTAGCTAGCTCTCACATGGATATGTTGGACTAATCTGCCAAGTAGGTAGCTTTGTGTATATGAACATATTGGACTTATATTCCTCTGACATATAGCTAGCTCTCTGTGCATGGATATTTTGGACTGAACTGCCATGTAGCTAGCTCACTTTATATGACCATATTGGAGTTTTCTTCTATGTAACTAGCTTCCAGTATATGGAAAAGATGCACTACCCTGCCATGTAGCTAGATCTCTGTATATGAACATATTGAACTTGTCTACCATGAAGCTAGCTCTCAGTATATGGACGTGTGGGACTCATCTTCCATGTAGCTAGAACACTGTATATGGAAATGTTGCACTGCCTTGCCATGCAGCTCCCTCTCTGTATATGAACATATTGGATCTGTCTGCCATGTAGCTAGCTCTTAGTATATGGACATGTTGGTCTCATCTACCATGGAGCTAGAACGCTTTACATGGATATGTTGCTCTACTCTGCCATGTAGCTAGCTCTCTGTATATAGACAAGTTGGACTCATCTGTCTTGTAGCTAGTACCTTGTATATGTTCATGTTGGACTACTCTGCCATGTAGCTAGCTCTCGATATATGGATACTTTGGACTCATATGTCATGTAGCTTGAACTCTGTATATGAAAATGATACACTACTCTGCCATTTAGCCAGCTCTCTGTATATGGATATTTTGGACTCATCTGACATGTAGCAAGCTCTCTGTACATAGATATGTTGGACAGATCTGCCAAGTAGGTAGCTCTCTGTATATGAACATATTGGACTTGTCTGCCATGTAACTAGCTCTAAGTTTATGGACAAGTTGGACACATCTGCCATGTAGTTTGTACTCTTTATATGGATATGTTGGACTACTCTACCATGTAGCTAGCTCTTAGTACATTAGCACTTTGTACTCATCTGTATTGTAGTTTGAACTCTGTATATGGAAATGATGCACAACTCTGACTTGTAGCCCTCTCTATATACATGGATATGTTAGACTGATTTGCCAAGTCAGTAGCTCTATGCATATAAACAAATAGGCTTGTCTGCCATGTATCTAGTACATTGAATATGGACATATTGGTTTACCATGCCATGTAGCTACCTCTCAGTATATGGACACGTTGGACATATATGCAATATAGTTAGAACCCTGTATATGGACATGTTGCCCTACTCTGTCATGTAGCTAGCTCCCTGTGTATGGATATGTTGGACTGATCAGGCAAGTAGTTAACTCTCTGTATATGGACATGTTGGACTTGTCTGCCATGTAGCTAGCTCTAAGTATATGGACATGTTGGACATATCTGCCCTGTAGCTAGAACTCTGTATATGGACATGTTGGACCACTCTGCCATGTACCTAGCTCTCAGTATATGAACACTTTGGACACATTTGCCATGTAGCTTGAACTCTGTATATGGAAATTATGTATTACTCTGCCATGTACCTAGCTCTCTGTATATGGACATTTTGGACTTGTCTTACATGTAGCTAGCTCTCTGTGCATGGATATTTTGGACTGATCTGCCATGTAGCTAGTTCTCAGTATATGTACATGATGGGCACATCTGCCATGTAGTAGAACTCTGTATATGGTAATGTTGAACTACCCTGCTATGAAGTTAGCTCTCTGATTATAGACAAGTTGGACTCATCTGCCATGTAGAAAGAACTCCGTATATGGAAATGTAGCACTACCTGCCATGTAGCTCGAACTCTGTATAAGGAAATATTGCACTACCCTGCCATGGAGCTAGCTTTCTGTATATGGACATTTTGGACTTGTCTGCCATGTAGCTAGCTCTCAGTATATGGATATGTTTGATTGATCTGCCAAGTAGGTCCCTCTCTATATATGAATATATTGGACTTGTCTGCCATGTAGCTACCTGTCTGTACTTAGACAAGTTGGACTCATCTGTCTTGCTGTTAGAACTCTGTATATGGAAATGTTGCACTACCCTGCCATGTAGCTAGTTCTCTGTATATAGTCATGATGGAGTCATCTGCCTAGCTGTTAGAACTCTGTATATGGAAATGTTGCACTACCCTGCCATGTAGCTAGTTCTCTGTATATAGTCATGATGGAGTCATCTGCCTAGCTGTTAGAACTCTGTATATGGAAATGTTGCACTACCCTGCCATGTAGCTAGCTCTCTCTATATCAACATTTTGGAATCGTCTGCCATGTAGCTTGCTCTCTGTTCGTGGATATGTTGGACTGATCTGCCAAGTAGGTAGCTCTCTGTATATGAACATATTGGACTTGTTTGTCATGTAAGTAGCACTCATTATATGGACATATTGATCTCATCTGCCATGTAGTTAGAACTCTGTATTTGGAAATGTTGCACTTCCATACCATGTAGCTAGCTGTCTTTATATGGACATTTTGACTTGTCTGCCATGTAGCTAGCTCTCCATACATGGATATGTTGGACTGATCTGCCAAGTAGGTAGCTATCTGTATATGATCATTTTTGGACTTGTCTGCCATGTAGCTAGCTCCAGTGTATTGACACGTTGGACTCATTAGCCAGCTAGCTATTTCTCTTTATATGAACATGTTGGACTACTCTGCCACGAAGCTAGCTGTCAGTATATGAACACTTTGGATTCATCTGCCATGTAGCTTGATCTCTGTATATGGAAATGATGCATTACTCTGCCATGTAGCTAGCTCTCAGTATATGGACATGTTGGACTCATTAGCTAGGTAGCTAGTACTTTTTATATGGACATGTTGAACTATGCTGCCATGTAGCTAGCTCTCAGTATATGAACACTTTGGACTCATCTGTCATGTAGCCTGAAATCTGTATATGGAAAAGATGCACTACTCTGTCAGGTAGCTAGCTCTCTGTATATGGACATTTTAGACTTGTGTGCCATGTATCTAGCTCTCTGTGCATGGATACTTTAGACTGATGTGACATGTAGGTAGCTTTCAGTATATGGACATGTTGGACACATCATCCATGTAGCTAGTATTCCATATATGGAAATGTTGCACTACTCTGCCAGGTAGGTAGCTCTCTGTATATAGACAAGTTGGACTGATATGCCTTGTAGCTGGAACTCTGTATATGGAAATGTTGCACTACCCTGCCATGTAGCTAGCAATCTGTTCATAGAGAAATTGGACTCATCTGCCTTGTAGCTAGAACTCTGAATATGGAAATAATGCTTTACCATGCCATGTACCTAGCTCTCCGTATATGGACAATTTGGACTCCACTACCATGAAGCTAGCTCTGTATACATAGATATGTTGGATTCCTCTGCCAAGTAGGTAGCTCTCTGTATATGAACATATTGGACTTGTCTGCCATGTAACTAGCTCTCAGTATATGGACATGTTGGACTCATCTGGCATGTAGCTTATACCCTGTTTATGGACATGTTGGTCTATTCTGCTTGTACCTAGATTTCAGTTTATGGACATGTTGGGCACATCTGCCATGTAGATAGAACTCTTTATTTGGAAGTGTTGCACTACACTTTCATGTAGCTATATCTCGGTATAGGGACATTTTGGACTTGTTTGCCACATATCTAGCTCTCTGAACAGGGATATGTTGGACTGATCTGCCAAGTTGGTATCTCTCTTTATATGAACATATTGGACCTCTCTGCCATGTATCTAGTAACCTGTATATGGACATGCTGGACTACTCTGCCATGTAGCTAGCTCTAAGTATATGGATAAGTTGGATACATCTGCCACGTAGCTAGAACTCTGTATATGGAAATGTTGCACTACCCTGCCATGTAGCTAGTTGTCTGTACATGAACATTTTGGACTTGTCTGCCATGTAGCTAGCTCTCAGTATATGGGCATATTGGACTCATCTGCCTTGTAGCTAGAACTCTGTATATGGAAATGTTGCACTACCCTGCCATGTAGCTAGCTCTCTAT
>NW_006409161.1:90022-93233 GCF_000296735.1 Chrysochloris asiatica
ATATTGGACTCATCTGCCTTGTAGCTAGAACTCTGTATATGGAAATGTTGCACTACCCTGCCATGTAGCTAGCTCTCTATACATGGATATGTTGGACTGATCTGCCAAGTAGTTAGCTTTCTGTATATGAACATATTGGACTTGTCTGCCATGCAGCTAGCTCTCAGTTTATAGACAAGTTGGACTCATCTGACTTTTAACTATATAAAAATGTTGCTGTAGCCTGCCATGTAGCTAGCTCTCTGTACATGGCTATGATGGACTGATCTGCCAGGTAGGTATCTCTTTGTACATGAACATATTGGATTTGTGTGGCATGTAGCTAGCTAGAAGTATATGGACACGTTGGACACGTCTGCCATGTAGCTAGTACCCTATATATGGACATGTTGGACTGATCTGCCATGTAGTTAGCTCTCAGTATTTGGACACTTTGGACACACCTGCCATGTAACTAGACCTCCGTATATGGAAATGTTACACTACTCGGCCATATAGGTAGCTCTCAGAATATGGACACGTTGGACACATCTGCCATGTACCTAGAATTCTGTATATGGACGTGTTGGACTACTCTGTCAAATAGCTAGCGCTCTGTATATAGACAAGTTGGATTCATCTGCCTTGTAGCTACAACTCTATAATGGAAATGTTGCACTACCGTGCCATGTATCTAACTCTCTGTATATATACATTTTGACTTGTCTGCCATGTAGCTATCTCTCTATACGTGGACATGTTGATTTGATCTGCCAGGTAGGTAGCTTTCTGTATATCACCATATTGGACTTATCTTCGATGTAGCTAGCTCTCAGTATATGAACAATTTGGACTCATCTGCCATGTAGCCTGAACTTGGTATATGCAAAAGATGCGTTACTCTGTCATGTAGGTTGCTCTTTGTATATGGACATTTTTCACTCATATGCCATGTAGCTTGATCTGTGTACATGGATATGTTACACTGATCTGACAAGTAGGTAGATCTCTGTATATAAACATATTGAACTTGTCTGCCATGTAGCTATCTCTCAGTATATGTGCATGTTGGACTCATCTGCCATGTAGCAAGTAACTTATATATGGAAATGTTGGTCTACACAGCCATGTAGCTAGCTCTGTATATAGACAAGTTAGGCTCATGTGCCTTGCAGTTAGAACTCTGTGTATGGAAATGTTGCACTACCCTGCCATGTAGCTATCTCTCTGTATATGTACATTTGGACTCGGCTGCCATGTAGTTAACTCTCTGTGCATGGATATGTTTGATTGAAATGCCAAGTAGGTAGCTCTATGTATATGAACATATTGGATTTCCCTGCCATGTAGCTACCTCTCAATATATGGACACATTGGATTAATTAGCCTGGTAGCTAGTACCCTTGTCTGTATATAGACAAGTTGGACTCATCCACCTTGTACCTAGAACTCTCTATATAGAAATATTGGTCTACACTGCCATGTTGCTAGCTCTCTGTATATGGACATTTCATACTTGTCTGCCATTTAGCTAGCTCTCTGTACATGGATAAGTTGGACTGATCTGCCAAGTACGTAGCTATCTGTGTATGGACATATTGGACTTATCTGCCATGTAGCTAGCTCTCAATCTATGGACACGTCAGACTCATTATCCAGGTAGCTAGTACTCTTTATATGGACATGTTGGACTACTCTGCCATGTAGTTAGCTCTCAGTATATAAACCCTTTGGACTCATCTGCCTTGTAGCTTGAACTCTGTGTATGGAAATCATGCACTACTCTGCCATGTAGCTAGTTCTCTATATATAGACAAGTTGGATTCATGTGCCTTGTGGCTGGAACTCTGTATATGGAAATGTTGCACTACGCTGCCATGGAGCTTGCTCTCTGTATCTGACATGTCGCTAGCTCTCTCTGCATGGATATTTTAGACTGATCTGTCAGGTAGGTAGTTATCAGTATATGGACACGTTGGAAAAAACTTCCATGTAGCTAGAGTTCTGTATATGGAAATGTTGCACTATTCTGCCATGTAGCTAGATCTCTCTATATAGACAAGTTGGACTCATCTGCCTTGCAGGTAGAACTCTGTATATGGAAATGTTGCACTACACTGTCATGTAGCAAGCTCTCTGTATATGGACACTTTGGACTCGTCTGTCATGATGCTAGCTCTCAGTATATGGACATGTTGAACTTATCTGCCTTGTAGCTAGAATTCTGTATATGGAAATATTGCACTACCCTCTCATGTAGCTAACTCTCTGTATACGGACATTTTGGACACATCTGCCATGTAGCTAGCTCTCTGTACATGGATATGTTGGACTGATCTGCCAAGTAGGAAGCTCTCTGTATTTGAACATATTGGACTTGTATGCCATGTAGCTAGCTCTCAGTATATAGACAAGTTGGACTCATCTGCCTTGTAAGGAGAATTTTGAATATGGAAATATTGAACTACCCTGCCATGTAGCTAGCTCCCTGTACATGGATATGTTGGACTGATCTGCCAAGTAGGTAACTCTTTGTATATGAACATAGTGGAATTGTCTGCCATCTAGCTAGCTCTCAGTATATGGACATGTTGGACTCATCTGCTATGTAGCTAGTAACCTGTATATGGACATGTTGGACTGTTCTGCCATGCAATTAGCTCTCAGTATATGGACAGGTTGGACACATCTCTCATATAGCTAGAACTCAATATATGGAAATGTTGCTCGATTCTTCCATTTAGCTACCTCTCTGTTTATAGACAAAGATGACTCATCTGCCTTGTAGTTAGAACTTTTTATATGGAACTGTTGCTCTACCCTGCCATGTAGATTGTTCTCTGTATATGGGCAATTTGTACTCGTCTATCATATAGCTAGCTCTCTGTACAAGGCTATGTTGGACTAATATGCCAAGTAGGTAGCTCTTTGTATATGAAGATATTGGACTTATCTGCCATGTAGTTAGTTCCCAGTATATGGACATATTGGACACATCTGAAGTATAGCTAGCGCTCAGTATATGGACATGTTGCACTCATGTGCCATGTAGCTAGTACCCTATATATGGACATGTTGGACTGATCTACATTGTTGGTAGCTCTCAGTATATCGACAAGTTGTACAAATATACCATGTAGCTAGAAGTCTATATATGGAAATGTTGCACTACCCTTCCATGTAGCTTGATCTCTGAATATAGATAAGTTGGACTCATCTGCCTTGTAGCTAG
>NW_006409161.1:93342-107689 GCF_000296735.1 Chrysochloris asiatica
CTAGCTCTCTGTTCATGGATATGTTGGACTGATCTGCCAAGTACGTAGATATCTGTATATGAACATATTGCACTTGTCTGCCATGTAGCTAGCTCTCAATATATGGACATGTCGGACTCACTAGCCAGGTAGCTAGTACTATTTATATGAACATGTTTGACTATTCTTCCATGTAGCTAGCTCTCAGTATATGAATGCCTTGGACTCATCTACCATGTAGTTTCAACTATGTATATGAAAATGGTGCACTACTCTGCCATGGTGCTAGCTCTCTGTATATGAAAATTTTTGACTTGTCTGACATGTTGCTAACTCTCTCTGCATGGATATTTTAGACTGATCTGTCAGGTGGGTAGCTCTCAGTATTTGGACACATTGGACACATCTTCCATGTAGCTAGAACTCTGTATATGGACATATTGGACTGATCTAGAATGTAGGTAACTCTCAGTATATGGACACGTTGGACACATCTGCCTTGTAGCTAGAACTCTGTATATGGAAATGTTGCAGAACTCTCCCATGTAGCTTTCTCTCTGTATATAGACAAGTTGGACACATCTGCCTTGAAGCTAGAACTCCCTATATGGAAATGTTGCACTACCCTGCCATGTACATAGCTCTCTGTACATGGATATGTTGAACTGATTTGCCACGTATGTAACTCTCTGTATATGAACAAATTGGACTTCTCTGCCTTGTAGCTAGCTCACACTATATGGACATGTTGGAGTCATTAGCCAGGTAGCTAGTACTCTTTATATGGACATGTTGGACTGCTCTGCCATGTAGATAGCTCTCAGTATATGAACACTTAGGACTCATCTGCCATGTAGATTTAACTCTGTATATGGAAATGATGCACTATTCAGCCATGTAGCTTGCTTTCTGTATATGGACATTTTGGCCTTGTCTGCCATGTAGCTAGCTCTTAGTATATGGACACGTTGGACACATCTGCCATGAAGGTAAACTAAGTACATGGAAATGTGGCACTACCCTGCCATGGAACTAGCTCACTGCATATAGACACTTTGGACACGACTGACATTTAGCTAGCTCTCTGAGCATTGATATGTAGGACTGTTCTGCCATGTAGGTAGCTCTCAGTATATAGTAAAGATGAACTCATCTGCTTTGTGGCTAGAACTCTATATATGGAAATGTTGCACTGCCTGGCCATTTAGCTAGCTACCTGTATAAAGACAAGTTGGACTCATCTGTCTTATAGTAGAACTCTGTATATGGAAATGTTGTAATTGCCTGCCATATAACAATTTCTCTGTATATGGATATTTTGGACTCATCTGCCACGTAGCTAGCTCTCTGTATCTGGATATGTTGGACTGATCTTCCAAGTAAGTAGCTCTCTGTATATGAACATATTGTACTTGTCTGTCATGTATCTGGTCTTAGTGTATGGAAACGTTGGACACATATGCCATGTAGCTATTTCTCTTTATATGGATATGTTGGACTATTCTGCCATGTAGTTAGCTCTAAGTATATGAACTCTTTGGACTCAACAGTCATGTAGCTTAAACTCTGTATATAGATATGATGCACTACACTTCCATGGAGCTAGCCCTCTGTATATGGATATTTTGGACTCATCTGACATGTAGCTAGCTCTCTGTGAATGGATATTCTGGACTACTCTGCCATGTAGCTAGCTCTCAATATGCGGGCATGTTGGACACATCTGACATATAGCTAGTTCTCTGTATATGGACATTTTGGAATCATCTGACATGTAGCTAACTCTCTTCGCATGGATATTTTGGACTGATCTGCTATGTAGGTAGCTCTCAGTATATAGTAAAGTTGGAATCATCTGCCTTGTGGCTATAACTCTTTATATGGAAATGTTACACAACCCTGACATGTAGGTAACTCTCTGTATATAGACAAGTTGGAATCTTCTGCCTTGTAGCTAAAACTCTGTACATGGAAATGTTGCACTACTCTGCTATGTATCTAGCTCTCTATAAATGGACATTTTTGACTCGTATTCCTTGGAAATAAAACTACATGGCAGGTGTGTACAATGTGTCCATACACTGAGATCTGGATACATGGCAGAATAGTCCAACAAGTCCATATACAAAGTACTAGCTACATGGCAGATGAGTCCAAATAATCTATATACGGAGAGCTAGCTATATGGCAGACAAGTCCAATATGTTCATATCCAGAGAGGTACCTACTTTTCAGATCAGTCTATCTTATCCATGTATAGAGAGCTATATACAACGCAGATGAGTCCAAAATGTTCATATACAAAGAGTTAGCTAATAGCAAGGTTGTGCAAAAATTACCATATACAGAGTTCTAATTACAAGGCAGATGAGTGCAACTTTCTATATACAGAGAGCTAGCTACAAGGCAGGGTAGTGAGATATATCCATATGCAGAGTTCAAGCTACAAGATATATGAGTCCAACTTGTCTATATACAGAGAGCTAGCTTCATGGCAGTATAGTCCAACATTTCCATATAAAGAGTACTAGCTACAAGGCAGATGAGTCCAACTTGTCTATATACAGAGAACTAGCTACCTGTCAGGGTAGTGCAACATGTCCATATACTGAGAGCTAGAGTCTTGAAGACAATTCCATTATGTTCATAGACAGATAGCTAGAGCAAATTTTCCATATATAGAGTTATAGCTACATATCAGATGTGTCCAAAATGTTCATATACAGAGATCTAGCTACATTTCAGAGTAGGTCAAAATGTCCATATACAGGGTATACCTTGTCTATTTACAGAGAGCTAGCTATATCGCAGATGAGTCTATATATGAGTGTCAGCATATGGACACATTGGAAACATCTGACGTGTAGCTAGAACTCTGTATATGGAAATGTTGCACTACCCTGCCATGTAACTAGCTTTCTGTATATGAATATATTGGACTTGTCTGCCATGAAGCTAGCTCTCATTATATGGACATGTTAGACTCACCTGCCATGTATCTAGTACCCTGTATATGGACTCTGTATATAGTACTCTGTGTATATACACAGAGCTAGCTATATGGCAGAGTAGGACAACATTTCCATATATAGAGTTCTAGCTAAATGGCAGATGTGTCCAACATGTCCATATACTGAGAGCTAGCTACATGGCAGAATAGTCCAACATGTCCATATACAGTGTACTAGCTACATGGCAGATGTGTCCAACATATCCATATACTGATAACTAGCTACATGGCCAACAAGTCCAATATGTTCATATACAGAGAGATACCTATTTGACATTTCAGTCCATCATATCCATGTACAGAGAGCAAGCTACATGGCAGATAAGTTCAAAATATCCATATACAGAGAGCTAGCTACATGGCAGGGTAGTGCAACATTTCCATATACACCATTCTAGCTACATGGCAGATGTGTGCAACATGTTCATATATTGAGAGCTAGCTACATGGCAGACAAGTCCAATATATTCAAGTACAGAGAGCTACCAACTTGGCAGACGAGTCTAAAATGTCCATATACAGAGAGCTAGCTACATAGCAGGGTAGAGCAACATTTCCATATAAAGAGTTCTAGTTACATGGCAGATGTGTCCATCTTGTCCATACACTGAGAGATACCTACATGGCTAACAAGTCCAACATATCCTTATACATGGTACTAGCTAGATGTCAAATGTGTCCAACATGTCCGTATACTGAGAGCTAGCTACATCGCAGACAAGTCCAATATATTCATAAACAGAGAGCTAGCTACATGGCATGGAAGTGCAACATTTCCATATACAGAGTTCTAGCTACAAGGCAATGAGTCCAAAGTGTTCATCTACTTAGAGCTAGTTACATGGCAGTGTACTGCAACATTTCTATAAAATGAGTTCTAGCTACATGGCAGGTGTTTCCAATGTGTCCATATACTGAATGCCTGCTACATGGCACACAATTTCAATATGTTCATATACAGAGAGCTACCTACTTGGCAGATCAATCCAACATATCCATGTACAGAGAGCTAGCTACATGACATACGAGTAAAAAATGGCAATATACAGAGAGCTAGCTACATGACCGGCTAGTGCAATATTTCCAAATACAGATGTCTAGCTATAAGGCAGATGAGTCCAACTTGACTATATACAGAGGGCTAACTACAGGGCAGAGTATTGCATCATTTCCATACACAGAGGTCAAGCTACATGGCAGGTGAGTTCAAAGCATTCATATACTGAGAGCTAGATATATGGCAGAGTAGTCCACTATGTCCATATACATTGTTCTAGCTACATGGCAGATATGTTCAACATGTGCATGTACTGAGAGTTAGTTACATGGAAGACAAGTCCAATATGTTCATATACAGAGAGTTACCTTCTTGGCAGATCAGTCCAACATATCCATGTGCAGAGAGTTAGCTACATGGCACTGTGGAGCAACATATAAATATACAGAGTTCTAGCTACATGGAATATGTTTCCAATGTATCCATATACTGAGAACTAGATAAATGACAGACAATTTCAATATGTTCATATACAGAGAGCTACCTACTTGACAGATTAGTCCAACATATCCATGTACAGAGAGCTAGCTACATGAAAGTCCAGTCCAAAATCTCCATATACAGAGAGCTTGCTACATGGCAGAGTAATGCAACATTTCCATGTACAGAGTTATAGCTACAAGACAGATGAGTCCAACTTGTCTAAATACAGAGAGCTGTCTACATGGGAGACAAGCACAATATGTTCATATACAGAGAACTACCTAATTGGCAGATCAGTCCATCATATCCATGTACAGAGAGCTAGCTACAAGTCAGGCGAGTCAAACATGTCCATGTGTAGAGAGCTAGCTACATGTAAGTATTGTGCAACATTTCCATATACAGTTTTCTAGCTACATGGCAGATGAGTCCAACTTGTCTATATACAGAGCAAGCTACATGGCAAAATAGAGCAACATGTCCATATACAGAGTTCTAGCTACACGGCAGGTTTGTACAACGTGTCCATATACTGAGAGCTAGCTACAAGTTAGACAAGTCCAATATGTTCATATACAGAGTGCTAGGTATGTTCATATACAGAGAGCTACCTACTTGGCAGATCAGTCCAACATATCCATGTACAGAGAGCTTGCTACATGAAAGTCGAGTGCAAAGTGTCCATATACAGAGAGCTAGCTACATGGCAGAGTAGTCCAACATGATGATATATAGAGTTCTAGCTATGTGGAATTTGTGTCCAACGTGTCCATATACTGAAAGCCAGCTACATGGCAGACAAGTCCAATGTGTTCATATAAAGTGGGCTACCTACTTGGAAGATCAATACAAAATATCCATGCACAGAGAGCTCATGACATGTCAGACGAGTGAAAAATGTCCATATACAGACAGCTATCTACATGTCAGACAAGTTCAATATGTTCATATACAGAGAGCTAGCTACATGGCAGTTAGTGCAACATTTCCATATACAGAGATCTAGCTACATGGCAGATATGTCCAACTTGTCCATATACTGAAAACTAGC
Source organism: Chrysochloris asiatica (assembly GCF_000296735.1). Classification (NCBI taxonomy): domain Eukaryota; kingdom Metazoa; phylum Chordata; class Mammalia; order Afrosoricida; family Chrysochloridae; genus Chrysochloris; species Chrysochloris asiatica. Next base: position 98,863 of record NW_006409161.1, read on the forward strand.
TGCCTGGCAGTGCAGTGCAACATGCCCATATACAGGGTACTAGCCTCATGGCAGATGAGTCCAACATGTGCTTATACTGAAAGTTAACTACATGGCAAATGAGTCAACCACGTGTATATATAGTCGACTCACTCCCTGTCTAATGAGTCCAACATGTTCATATCCTGAGAGCTAGCTACATGGCAGACAGGTCCAGTATGTTCACATACTGAGAGATAGCTTCATGGCAGATCAGTCCAAAATATCCATGCACAGAGAGCTCGCCACATGTCAGACGAGTGCAAAAAGTCCATATACAGAGAGCTAGCTACATGGCAGAAAAGTGCATCATGTACATATACAGAGTTCAACCTACATGACAGATGAGCCCAAAACGTTCATATATTGAGAGCTAGCTATATGGCAGAGTAGTCCAATATGTCCATATACAGTGTTCTAGCTACATGGCAACTATGTCCAACATGTCCATATACTGAGAGCTACTGTCCAACATATCCATGTACAGAGAGCAAGCTACATGGCAGACGAGTCTAAAATGTCCATATACAGAGTTCTAGCTACAAGGCAGATGAGTCCATCTTGTCTATAGAGAGCTAACTACATTGAAGTGTAGTGCAATATTTCCATATATAGAGTTCTATCTACATGGCAGATGTGTCAAAAGTGTTCATATACTGAGAGCTAGCTATATGTCAGATGAGTTCAATATGTCCATACACAGAGAGCTAGCTACATGGCAGAGTAGTCCAACATGTCTACATATAGGGTACTAGCTACATGGCAGATGAGTCCACCATTTCCATATACTGAGAGCTAGCTTCATGGCAGACAAGTTCAATATGTTCATATAGAAAAAGCTACTTATTTGGCCGATCAATCCAACATATCCATATACAGAGAGCTAGCTAAATGGCAGGGTAGTGCAAATTTCCATAAACAGAGTTCTAGCTATAAGGCAGATGAGTCCAACGCATCTATATAAAGAGAGTTAACAACATGGAAGGGTAGTGCAATATTTCCATATACTAAGTTCTAGCGACACAGCAAATGTGTCCAACGTGTCCATATACTCAGAACTAGCTACATGGCAAACAAGTCCAATATGTTCATATACAGAGAACTACCTACTTGGCAGATCAGTCCAATACATCCATGTACAGAAAGCTAGCTACATGGCAGATGAGTCCAAAATGTCCATATATAGAGAGATAGATACACGGCAGGGTAGTGCAACATGTTCATATACAGAGTTCTAGCTACAAGGCAGATTTATTCAACTTGTGTATAGACAGAGAGCTAGCTACATTGCACAGTAGTGCAACATTTCCATATACAATGTTGTAGCTACATAGTGGATGTGTCCAACGTGTCCATATACTGAGAGCTAGCTACATGGCAGGGTAGTGCAACATTTCCAAATACAAAGTTCTACCTACAAGGTAGATGAGTCCAACGCGTCTATATACATAGGGCTAACTACAATGCAGCGTAGTGCAACATTAACAGATCCAGAGTTTTAGTTACATGGCAGATGTGTCCAACGTGTCCATATACTGAGATATAGTTACATGTCAGATGAGTCCAAAACGTCCATGCACAGAAAGGTAGCTACATGGCAGAGTAGTGCATCATTATCATATTGAGAGTTGTAGCTACATGGCAGATGTGGCGAACATCTCCATATATGGTGAGCTAGCTACAATGGCAGAGAAGGCGAGATGTTCATACACAGAGAGCTAGCTACATAGCAGGGTAGTGCAACATTTCTATATGAAAAATTCAAGCTACATGGCAGATGTGTCCAACGTGTCCATATACTGAGAGCTAGCTACATGGCAGACAAGTCCAATTTGTTCATATACAGCAGATCATTCCAGCATATCCATGTATAGGACTAGCTACATGACAGACAAGTCTAAAATTTCAATATACAGAGATCTACCTACATGGCACAGTAGTGCAACATGTCCATATACAGAGTTCTAGCTACAAGGCAGATTAATCCACCTTGTCTGTATACAGAGAGCTAGCTACATGGAAGAGGATTGCAAAATTTCCATATACAGAGATCTAGCTACATGAGAGATGTGTCCAACATGTCCATATACTGAGACATAGCTACATGGCAGTGTATTCCAACATGTCCATATACATGGTACTAGCTAAATGACAGATGAATCCAACATGTCCATAAACTGAGAGCTAGCTACATGGCAGACAAGTGCAATATGTTCATGTACAGAGAGCTAGCTACACGGAAGTGTAGGGCAAGATTTCCATACACAGAGTTCTAACAAAATGGCAGATGAGTGCAATGTGTCCATATACTGAGAGATAACTTCATGGCAGAAAAGTTCAGTATTTTCATATACAGAGAGCTACCTACTTGGCACATCATTCCAACATATCCATGTACAGAGAGCTATGTACATGGCAGACGAGTCCAAAATGTCTATATATAGAGAGCTAGCTACATGTCAGATTAGTCCGTTATGTTCATATACAGAGAAGTACGTACTTGGCAGATCAGTCCAACATATCCATGTACAGAGAGCTGATACATGGAAAACGAGTCCAAAATGTCCATATACAGAGAGCTAGCTACATGGCATGGTAGTGCAACATTTCCATATACAGATTTCCAGCTGCAAGGCAAATGAGTCCAACTTGTCTATATACAGAGAACTAACTACATAGAAGTGTATTGCAACATTTCCATATACAGATTCTAGCTACATGGCAGATGTGTCCAACGTGTCCATATACTGAGAGCTAGCTACATGTCAGACGAGTCCATAATGTCCACTCACAAAGAGCTACCTACATGGCAGAAGAGTACATCCTTTCCATATACAGAGTTCAAGCAACATGGAAGATGAGTCTCAAGTGTTCATATACTGAGAGCTAGCTGTATCACGGAGTAGTCCAACATGTCCATATAAAGAGTTCTAGATACATGACAGATATGTCCAACGTGTCCATATATTGAGAGCCACCTACATGGCAGACAAGGCCAATATGTTCACATAGAGAGCTACCTACTTGTAGAACAGTCCAACAAATCCATGTACAGGAGCTAGCTACATGGCAGACGAGTCAAAATGCCAATATGCTGATAGCTAGCTACATGGCAGGTTAGTGCAACATGTCCATATACAGAGTTCTAGCTACAAGGCAGAGTTCTAGCTACAAGGCAGATTAGTCCAAGTTGTCTATATACAGAGAGCTGGCTACATGGCAGATAAATCCAATAAGTTCATATTCAGAGAGCTACCTACTTGGCAGATCAGTCTAACATATCCATGTACAAAGAGCTTGCTACATGGCAGATGACTCCAAAATGTCCATATACAGAGAGCTAGCTACATGGCAGGGTATTGCAACATTTCAATATACAAAGTTCTAGCTACAAGGCAGATGAGTCCAACTTGTCTAAATACAGGGAGGTGACTACATGGCACAGTAGTGCAACATTTCCAAATACAGAGTTCTAGCTACCTGGAAAATATGTCCAACGTGTCCATATACTGAGAGCTAGCTACCTGGCAGATCAGTCCCACATATCCATATACAGAGTTCTAGCTACAAGGCAGATGAGTCCAACGTGTCCATATACTGAGTGCTAGCTACATGACAGAGTAGTGCAACATGTCCATATACAGGGTACTAGCTACATGGAAGATGAGTCAGACATTTCCATATACTGAAAGCTAGCTACATGGCAGACAATTTCCATATGTTCATATACAGAGAGCTACCTACTCGGCAGATCATTCCAGCATATCCATGTACTGACAGCTACATACATGTCAGATCAACATATCCATATACTGAGAGTTAGCTACATAGCAGATGAGTCTAATGTGTTCATATACAGAGAGCTCCCTACTTGGCAGATCAGTCTAATATATCCATGTACTGAGAGCTACCTACATGGAAGATGAGTCCAACGTGTCTATATAGTAAGAGTTAGCTACACGGCAGAGTAGTCCAACATGGCCATACACCGGCAACTAGCTACAAGGCAGATGAGTGCAACATGTCCCTATAATGAGAGCTAGCTACAAGGCAGACAAGTCCAATATGTTCATATACAGAGAGCTAGCTACATGGCAGAGTAGTGCAAAATTTGCATATACAGAGTTCTAGTTCCATGGCGGATGTGCCCAATGTGTCCATATACTGAGATCTACTTACATGGCAGATCAGTTCAAAATATCCATGTCAGACTACTACAAAATGTCCATATAATGAGTAACAGCTACATGGTAGATGTGTCCAACGTGTCCATATACTGAAAGCTAGCTACATGACAAAGGAGTGCAACATGTTCATAACAGAGTACTAGATACAAGGCAGATGAATCCAACATGTCCATATACTGAGAGCTATGTACATGGCAGACAAGTCCAATATGTTCATATATAGAGAGCTAGCTACAGGCAGGGTAGTGCAACATTTCCATATACAAAATTCTAGCTACAAGGTAGATGAGTCCAATGTGTCCATATACTGAGAGCTAGCTACTTGGCAGATGAGTCCAAAATGTCCACATACTGTGAGCTAACTACATGGCAGAGTAGTCCAACATGTTCATATACAAGGTACTAGCTACATGGCGGACGGTTCCAACATATCCATGTACAGAGAGCTAGCTACATGGCATACGAGTCCAAAATGTCCACATAGAGAGACCTAGCAACATGGCAGGGTAGTGCAACATTTTCATATATAGAGTTCTAACTACATGACAGATGAATCCAATGTGTCTATATACAGAGAGGCAACTACCTGAGAGAGTATTGCAGTATTTCCATATACAGAGTTCTATCTACATTTTCATATACAGAGTTCTAATTACATTGCAGATGAGTCCAACTTGTATATATACAGAGAGGCAACTACATGGGAGAGTATTGCAATATTTCCATATACAGAGTTCTAAATACATGGCAGATGAGTCCAACTTGTCTATATACAGAGAGGCAACTACATGAAAGTGTAGTGTAACATTTTCTTATACAGGGTTCTAACTACATGGCAGATGAGTCCAACTTGTCTATATAAAGAGAGGAAAGTACGTGAGAGAGTAGTGCAACATTTCCATAAACAGAGTTCTAGCTACATGGCAGATGTGTCGAACATATCCATATATTGAGAGTGAGCTACATGGCAGACAAGTCCAATATGTTCATATGCAAAGAGCTACCTACTTGACATAGTCCAGCATATCCATGTAAAGAGAGCTAGATACATCGCAGACGAGTCGAAATTGTCCATATACAGAGAGCTTGCTACATGTCAGCATAGTGCAACATTTCCATATACAGTGTTCTAGCTACAAAACAGATGAGTCCAACTTGTCTATATACAGACAGCTAACTACATGGCAGTGTAGTGCAAGGTTTCCATATACAGTGTTCTAGCTTCAAGGAAGATGTGTCCAAAGTGTCCATATACTGAGAGCCATCTACAAGGCAGATCAGCCTAAAATATCCATTCACAGAGAGCTAGCAACATGTCAGACAAGTCCAAAATATCCATATATAGAGAGCTTGCTACATGGCAGGGTAGTGCAATATTTCCATATACAGAGTTCTAGCTACAAGACAGATGAGTACAACTTGTCTATCTTCTGAGAGCTAGCTACGTGGCAAACAATTCAAATATATTCATATACAGAGAGATAACTACTTGGCAGCTCAGTCCAACATATCCATTTACAGATAGTAACCTACATGGCAGACAAGCCCAAAATATCCATATACCGAGAGCTTGCTAAATGGCAGGGTATTGCAATATTTCCATATACAGAGTTATAGCTGCAAGGCAGATGAGTCCAACTTGTCTATATACAGAGGGCTAGCTACATGACAGAGTAGCACAACATTTCCATATACTGAGTTCTAGGTACATGGCAGATGTGTCCAATGTGTGCATACAATGAGAGCTAGCTACATGGAAGACAAGTTCAATATGCTCATATACAGAGAGCTTCCTACTTGGCAGATCAGTCCAACATTTCCATATACGGAGAGCTAGCTACATGGCAGACGAGTCCAAAATATCCATATACAGAGACCTAGCTACATGGCAGGGCAGTGCAACATTTCATATACAGAGTTCTAGGTACATATCAGATGTGTCCAACGTGTCCATATACTGAGAGCTATCTACATCCCAAATGAGTCCAACATGTCCATATACTGAGAGCTAGCTACATGGCAGACAAGTCCAATATATTCATCTAAAAAGAGCTATCTACTTGGCAGATCAGTCCAACATATCCATGTACAGAGAGCTAGCTACATGTCTGACGAATCCAAAATGTCCATATACAGAGACTAGCTACATGGCAGGGCAGTGAAACATTTCCATATACAGAGTTCTAGCTAAAAGGCAGAGAAGCCCAACTGGTCTATATACAGAGAGATAGCTACATGGCAGAGTAGGGCCATATTTCCCTTACAGAATTCTAACTACATGGCAGATGTGTCCATCGTATCCATATACTGAAAGCTAACTACATGGCAAGGTAGTGCAATATTTCCATATACAGAGTTTTAGATACAAGGCAGATGAATCCAACTTGTCTATCTACAGAGAGCCAGCTACATGGCACACAAGTCCAAAATGTCCGTATACAAAGTTCTAGCTACATGGCAGCATAGTGCAACATTTCCATATAAAGAGTTCTAGCTACAAGGGAGATAAGTCCAACTTTTCTATAGGCAGAGAGCTAGCTACATGGCAGGGTAGTGCTACAATTCTATATACAGAATTTTAGCCACATGGCAGATGAATCCAACATGTCCATATACTGATAGCTAGCTACATAGCAGACAAATCCAATGTGGTCATGTACAGAGAGCTTGCTAAATGGCAGGGTTTAGCAATATTTCCATATAAAGGGTTCTAGCTACATGGCAGACGTGTTCAATGTGTCCATATACTGAGAGTTTCCTACATGGCAGAACAGTCCAAAATATTCATGCACAGAGAGCTAGCTACATATCAGACAAGTCCAAAATGTCCATGTACAGAGAGCTATGTACATGGCAGAGTAGTTCATCATTTCCATATACAGAGTTCAAGCTACATGGCAGATGATTCCAATGTGTTCATATACTGAGAGCTACTTACATGACAGAGTAGTCCAACATATCCGTATACAGGGTAATAGCTACATGGCAGAATAGTCCAACATGACCATATACAGTGTACAAGATACATGGCAGATGAGTACAACGAATCCGTATACTGAGAGTTAACTACATGGCAAATAAGTCCAACATGTGTATTTATAGAGGACTACCTCCCTGGCTAATGAGTCAAACATGTCTATATACTGAGAGCTAGCTACATGGCAGACAAGTCCAATATGTTTATATACAGAGAGCTACATACTTGGCAGATCATTCCAACATTTCCATGTACAGAAAGCTAGCTACATGGCAGATGAATCCAAAATGTCCATATACAGAGACCTAGCTACATGGCAGGGCATTGCAACATTTCCATATACAGAGTTCTAGCTACAAGGGAGATGAGTCCAACTTGTCTATATGCAGAGAACTAGCTTCATGGCAGGGTAGTGCTGCATTTCTATATACAGAGTTCTAGCCCTGTTGCAGACCGTGTGTAGATTATACAGGCTGCAGGCTCTGAGGAACAGATCTAGCCACTTGGCAGTCAATAGCAAATTGTTTTTTCATCTTTGTGTTCAGTTATATTTATTTAATTCCAAACATGAGCCCTTAATGTCCACAGATAAATGTGATATTTTCCTAAAGCCGAAGACTGTAAAAGTTGCAAGGTCAAGCCTTTCTCCAAAAGATTAACTAAAAATATCTTAGCTACTTCACAGTTATTTGTTCTACAGACAAAAAAGCCATCTTCCCTGAATCTCTCCCAAGTGCAAGTTATTCAGCCAAGTTCCTGAAAACTTGGCTTAGGAAGCGGAAACAGCAGGACTCCACCCAAGCTTTTGTCCTTACCTCTCACCTTCCCCCAACTGAGCTCATGGGCTATAGATATGTTAACTGAGCCTGAGAAACCAAGTTGCAGGCCTGGGATTCGAACCAGCGAAGTACGATGTAAAGTTACCTGAATGTCTGGAAAAGTACTGATGCTAGATGTATCCTGTTTTAGTCCCTCCCTGCTTGGTGTGAATCTCCTCCCCTAAATAAAACAGAGACACAGGGTGGCCCAGGTGTGCATTGCAGGCAGGCTGTGAAAGTGTGTAGTACAGCTTGGAAAATGTGCTGTGCGGCAGACTAGGCATGCGTTACTGACTAGCTAGTAAGGGGTGCGTACTGCACACTTAGCTAAGATGTTTGCCATGCGGAACCTTACTGCCCTCATGGCTAATATGTTCACCATGCCAGAGTTGCCTGATGCCAGTAATGTATCCATCCTGGCTTTGGGGTGTCTCTTTGTCTCCTTCCTTTTGTCTTTCTGTGTATTCTTTTGCTACCCCTATCGCTGCCGGATATCCCCTCCTCATGAACCAAACAATCGTGAATCCAACACCTATGTCGAGTTCGGTCCCTGTCATAAATGGCGCTGCAAGGCATGGGGCACGAAGGTTGGTGTAAGTGATGACGCTCAATCTAAGACGGCCACGGCCTGGGTTTGTCACGACAACCCTGGTCAAATAGGAAGGCTGGGAAGAGGCAGTAAGGAATTAAAGGGGATGGATCAGATAGAATCTGGGCCCCATTCTGTGTATCTTAAAATTCTTAAGAAATCTCTGCAAGAAAGAAAAATGTGTGTTGATGAAAGAAACCTGTCTAATTTTGTTAAGTGTGTTCAACTGATTAGCCCC
>NW_006409161.1:108163-114176 GCF_000296735.1 Chrysochloris asiatica
GGTCATTTATGATAAAGATGATGAACCGGACTGGGAAGCAGTCTCTCTTAAGATACTAAAAGACTTGAAAGAAGGTTCCACTAAATATGGACCTACCGCACCATATGTTCTTTCACTCCTAGAGACTTTATCTGGCTCACATCTCATCCCCTCTGATTGGCAAACAGTGGCTCCTTCCTGCCTATCAGGGGTGACACTTTTTAATGTGGAAGGTTAACTATGAGGATGAGATTAGAAGACTGCTCTCTGAAAAGGAGGTTAGAGCTGATGAATATGAGATCAAGGGATTCCTCGTGTATATGCAAATTCCTCGAGATATTTTGGGAGAAATCTCCATGTGCACTTTAAAAGCTTGGTGGACTCTCCCCTCCTCTGACAGCCAGTTGACTCCTTGGTCTGAGGTCAAACAGGGACCCAGTGAGCCCTATGCTGACTTCCTAGTTCGCTTAATGGACGTAGTTTCTAAAACTGTCACTAATTCTACAGCCGCAGATTTACGATAAAACAACTTGCTTATGAGAATGCTAACAACTTTTGTCAAACCCTCCTTAAAACTCGCAAAAGAGATGCTCCCCTCAGTGACTATGTCCGTTTGTGTGCCAATTTTTCTCCAGCTATGGCTCAAGGAGTGGCAATGGCAGACGCGTTACAAGGAAGTTTCCCAGTGAGAATCTCCCCTCAGCTAAAACAAAGAGGGGGAGGGGCAAGACCTGGCAGCAATTGCTTTTCATGTGGCCAACTAGGGCATTTACGGCGGGACTGTCCTCAGATAATGGATGTGTCCCAGCCGGGCACCATTTGTCCGCGATGCGAAAAAGGGTTTCACTGGCAGAAAGATTGCCATTCTAAATTCCATAAAAATGGCCATCCAATAGGACTCCCACCACAGCCACAGGTAAACCGCCCAGGGGCCCAGTCCCGGGCCCCTCAAATAATGGGTACATTCTTAACCAATTCAGACCAGCCCAAACAATTACAAACACCATTGACGACCTCTTCAGAGCCACACAAAGGAGTGCAGGATTGGATTTATATGCCTCATTCTCAGCCATACTGACTCCAGACTCACCAGTTACAAAAATACTCACTGGTGTTTTTGGCCCTCTCCCCACTTAAACTGTAGGTTTAATCATTGGAAGAAGTTCTGCCTCCTTAAAAGAAATCCTTGTCATCCCAAGAGTCATAGATGCAGGTTATAATGTAGAATTAAACATCTTAATTAAACCTCCTACAAAAACTCAACAGATACACGCTGGGCAATGCATTGCTCAATTACTTTTGTTACCTCTAGTTAAACGAGGCATGTCCTTCACCAACACCCCTCAAAATACTGCTGCTTTTGGCTGTAGTGACTTGGTCTTTTGGGTAGAGAAAATTAAAAGAGGTCATCCCCTTAAGGTTCTAATGATTATAGGAAAATGCATGAAGGGAATTTTGGACACTGGAGCGGATGTCTCGTGTATTGCTAGTAAGGACTGGCCTTCCTCCTGGCCTACTAATCCTACCCCTTCCTCCCTAGTTGGTATAGGTAAAGCTTCTAATGTTGTTGGAAGTTCTGCCATTCTACATTGCAGGGATGGAGAACATGCGTGTTCTTTTCAACCCTTCATTGTGCCTTCCCTGCCTTTTACGTTATGGGGTAGAGATATTTTAGATCAGATGGGCACTCTTCTCATTTTTTCCAATGACCCTGCTGTCCAGCAACTGACGCAGAGGGGCTTTGCCCCAGAAAAGGGGATGGAAACAACGGTAAAAGACCCTGCTCCTACAAACATAAAGCTGCCGAATAGCAAGCAGGATGTGGGTTGTCAGTCTTTTTCATAGGGGCCACTGATGTTACTGCTGATCCTATTACCTGGCTTTCTGATCAGCCTGTCTGGGTTGATCAGTGGCCCCTCACACGAGAAAAGTTCCAGGCAGCAGCCTCTCTGATTCAAGAACAATTAGATCAGGGACATTTAGAGCCTTCCACTAGCCCTTGAAACACTCCCATTTTTGTTATTAAGAAGAAATCTGGTAAATGTCGATTGTTGTAAGATCTTAGGAAAGTTAATATCACCATGGAACCTATGGGTGCGCTCCAGCCAGGGCTCCCCTCTCCTGTCTCTCTACCCAAAAATCATAACATTGTTGTGCTATATTTACAAGATTGTTTTTTCACTATTCCTTTATACCCTGCCAACAAGAAACAGTTTGCTTTCAGTCTCCCTTCCATTAATCTACACCGTCCCCACCAAAAATTTCAATGGAAAACCCTCCCAGCTGGAATGGCCAATAGTCCTTTGTTCTGCCAGAAATTTGTAGACATGGTTATTTTACCCATCAGGACTCAGTTTCCCTCCCTTATAATTGTTCACTATATGGACGATCTATTATTAGCACATCCTGACTCTAACTTATTTAAACAAGGTCTTGAGAAGCTTATAGCACAATTATCTTTTTATGGGTTAAAAGTAGCCCAAGAGGAAATTCAAATTGATCCTCCTTATAATTTTCTGGGACGTTTTATCTATAATGATGCTATTTCCCACAGAGCCTTAAAATTAGACCTCTCGTCCCTGACTACTCTTCATGCTTTTCAGAAAGTTTTGGGTGAAATTAATTGGGTACGACCTTATTTAAAACTTTCTACTGCTGAGCTGAAGCCTTTATTTGATATTCTTAAAGGAGACTCTTCCACCAATTCCCCACGCACCCTGACAGCTGAGGCCATTCATGCATTGAAACTTGTTGAGGAAGCTATCGCAAATCAAGTTATTAAGCGCTTAGATGCTGCTGCTCCCTGTGACCTCCTACGCTACTGTCCTTTCTACGCTACTGACACCTACTCCCTGTCCTTTCTACGCTACTGACACCTACTGGAGTCATGTGGCAAATGCAGGGACCTTTAGAATAGATCCACCTGTCTGCATCTTCTTCCAAAATAATTGTTCCCTATTATGTCTTAGTTAGTCAATTAATTATTAAAGCTCGTAAATGCAGTAGAGAGATTTTGGGGTGAGATTTTAGCAATATAATACTCCCCTATACCAGTGAGCAATTTGAGTGGCTTCTTATTTTTTCAGATGATTTTCCCTTAGCATTCCTGGCCTTTACGGGACAAGTTTTGTTTCACCTGCCAAAAAAATCCCCTGCTACATTTTCTTAAGACTCAGAAAGTAATTTTTTCCTCTGTTTACAGTGCTCTTCCCCACACGGAGGGCCTGACTGTTTTCTCAGACAGTTCTTCCAACGGGAAAGCGGCCTTTGTTAGCCTTGACGCTACGCAGGTCTTCCCCACTACTTTCTCTTCCACCCAGAAAGTAGAGATTTTTGCTGTCATAAAAGTTTTTGAGACCTTTACTTATTGTCCTGTTAATCTTTACACTGACTCACAATATGTGTCCCGTCTGTTTCCTGATATTGAAACTGCAGTTATCAATTTTGATAAGACTTCCATTAATAATTTATTGTATACCTTACAAATCTTAGTCCAAAAATCGCAGATTTCCCTATTTTGTAGGGCATTTATGAGCACATACTCAATTACCGGGTCCTTTAACCTCTGGAAATTCCTACGTGGATCGTTTAATTCAATTAGCCATTATTAATGACCCAGTGCAGGCTGCTAAAGATTCTCATGACCTGCACCATCAAAATTCTCAAGCATTATGTCTTCAGTTTTCTCTGTCACGTGAAACAGTTCGTCAGATTGTTAAAAATTGTCAGCATTGTCCCTCTCCCCTGCCTTCTGCTCCTCTTGGTGTCAACCCTTGCAAATTAAAGCCTGGCACCCTCTGGCAAATAGATGTTACCCATGTGTCTTCTTTTGGGAAACTGTCTTTTGTTCATGTTACCGTAGACACTTTTTCCAGGTTACTTTTTGCCACCGCTGGTTCGGGTGAAGCTTTTAAGGATGTACAACAACATTTATTTGCTTGTTTTGCTTTTATGGGAATGCCTGCTAACATAAAGACCGATAATAGCCCTGCTTATACTTCCTAGGTTTTTGCCTCCTTTTGTAACACCTTTTCAATTAAACATTCTACGGGCTTCCCTTATAACCCTCAAGGGCAAGCTATTATTGAAAGAACAAATCAATTACTTAAGTCTTATATTATTAAGCTGCAAAATGCTGATTGTAAGTATACTTCACCCCACCATTTAATATTTCACTCTTTTTTTGTGCTAAATTATCTGAATAAAGATTCTGAAGGTTTTTCTGCAGCTCAGAGGCACTAGAATGCTGTGCCCTCCTCTCATCCTTTAGTTAAGTGAAAAGATGTCTTAAAATCACAGACATTTTGTTATCCTCTGGGCGTGGCTACACGTGTGTCTTCCCACAGAATGCCGAATCTCCCATCTGGATAACTGACCACCTCATACGTCTCTTTAATTCCAATACTCACCACAAGGAAACATGCCTGTCTTAGTCTCCCACGATGTCGTGAGCTTCTATTGCCTCTGCAGGCTCTCAGCTCCTTTTAAGCCTAATCTCCTCTCATCTGTCTTCCGATTCTAGTATTTTAAATATATTAATAACCAAAAAGCAAGAGGTTTTAGCCTATTTTTCAAAACAAAGACCCTTTTACACAGATTCCAGCCTGATTGAATTGACCCTGTGGCGAGAGGAGCAATTCCTGCCTCATGGAAGCCATCGTTCACCGAGGAGCCATCTGAAAGAGGACGTCATTTGCATCTCAATGGAAGCCCCTCCAACAAGAGCACCAAGTTCCCGCAAGCCGCTTCCAGAGCAGAAAAATATTTTAAGGACTGTTTAACGCTTTAAGGACTGTTTAACCCTTGGAAGACTGTTTAAACTCCAGAGACTTTCTGCTGCTTTGCTTGTTGGGTGTGGGGAATGGGGAATTAACAGATGTTACCAATTGTTGTAATTGTTCATTACTCATCCTATATTTTATTACCTAATAATGTTTCAGAAGTGAAGACATGCATTGTGCTGGCCTGGTCTTTTAACGTGCCACATGTTTTGTTGTTGCCATCATACTAGGAATCACTGTATTGTTAAGATATGTTACTTCTATTGCCCTCTCCACCGCTTCCCTTGTGTAACCATGTAACTAAACTTTCTAGGAAGATTAGTCTCGCTCTTACCTTCCAAGAGTAAATAGTTCAAGGTTTACAAAATAGGATAAATGATTTAGAAGAAGGAATATTGTTTTTGAGATATAAGATTTCAAAATGTCCAGTTTAAACTTTCAGTTTAACGATATTCATTGTATAAGTAGATTTGTGTTATCTGAACAGGATCATACCTTAGTTCAATAGCAATTTAGGAGGTTGTGGGATAGTGTTCATTTGTCTGTGGATATTCAACAGCTACATGTTCATTTACTGAGAATTAGCTACATGGCAGACAAGTCCAATATGTTCATATACAGAGAGCTACCTACTTGACAGATCTGTCCAACATATCCATATACAGAGAGTTAGCTACATGTCAGACGATTCCAAGATGTTCATATACAGAGAGCTAGCTTTATGGCAGGGTAGTGCAACATTTCCATAAACAGATTCTAACTACATGGCAGATGTGTCCAGCGTATCCATATACTGAGAGTTGGCTACATGACAGAGTAGTCCAATATGTCCACATACAAGGTGCTAGCTACATGGCAGATGATTTCAACATATCCATGTACAGAGACCTAGCTACGTGGCAGACAAGTCCAATATGTTCATATACAGAGAGCTACCTACTTGGCAGATCAGCCCAACATATCCATGTACTGAGAGATAACTACATGGCAGATAAGTCCAAAATGTCCATATACAAACAGCTAGCTACATGACAGAGTAGTGCAACATTTACATATGTAGAGTTCAAGCTACAAGGCAGATGAGTCCAAGTTTTCTATATGCAGAGAGTTATCTATGTGGCAGAGTAGTGAAACATTTCCATATACAGAGTTCTAGCTACATGGCAGATGTGTCAAATGTGTCCATATACTGAGAGCTAGCTACATGGCAGACAAGTCCAATATGTTCATATACAGAGAGCGACCTACTTGGC
>NW_006409161.1:114276-115792 GCF_000296735.1 Chrysochloris asiatica
AATGTGTCCATATACTGAGAGCTAGCTACATGGCAGACAAGTCCAATATGTTCATATACAGAGAGCGACCTACTTGGCAGATCAGTCCAACATATACATGGACAGAGAGCTAGATACATGGCAGATGAGTCCAAAATGTCCATATACAGAGAGTTAGCTACATGCCAGTGTAGTGCAACATTTCAATATACAGTGTTCTAGCTACAAAGCAGATGTGTCCAACGTGTCCATATACTATGTGCTCGCTACATGGCAGACAAGCCCAATATGTTCATATACAGAGAGCTACCTACTTGGCAGATCTGTCCACCATATCCATGTACAGAGTTCTAGCTACAGGGGAGATGAGTACAACTTGTCTATATATAGAGAGTTAGTTACATGGCATAGTAGTGTAACATTTCCATATACAGTGATCGAGCTATATATCAGATGTGTCAAACGTGTCAACATACTGAAAGCTAGATACATACAAACAATTCCAGTATGTTCATATACAGAGAGCTACTTACTTCTCAGATCAGTCCAACATACCCATATACAGACAGAGTCTCGAATGTGTATATACAGAGAGCTAGCTACATGGCAGACAAGGCCAATATGTCCATATACAGAGAGCTACCTACGTGGTAGCTCATCTGAAACCTTTGCATCATGGGTGACCCTGCTGGTTATTTAAAACACCAGTGGCATATCCCTCAGAATCACAGCAACTCAAACCACCACAGCACGACAGACAGATGAGTGGTGGCCGTTTGGTTCTATGTCTATACTGTCTCTTTAAATTTCTATGTCAATCTTGATACAATCCTGATATAATCAAGATACATATAAGATATAATCAAGATACAATCAAGATGTTCTCTCCTAATCCTATCAATCCTGGTATAACCCTATCAATCCTGATATGATCAAGACATAATCAAGATACAATCAAGGTGTTATTTTCTAGTCCTATCAATCCTGGTACAATCAAGATAAGCTTTCTCAAGTTGGCGGCTCCTGGAACAGCTGAGTGTCTTGATCCAGAAAATAATGAATTTCTGGATTATCCTGCAAATTCCCCAACTATAAACCCTCCAAACCTCCAAACATACCTTTATATTTGTTACAGAGTTCCAACACCAACTCATGAGTCCTCTTGACCCGATATTCCGTGTTGTTGTTGACTGAGCTCCTCACTACATGTCTACCCAATCCGCCACCTTCAAGGTAGGCCTGGTAGTGTAGTGGTTAAAAAATAAATAAATAAATAAATAAATAACCTGGTTGCGAACCTCGTGGTCAGCAGCTCAAATCCTCCAGGCCCTCCAGGTGAGAGAGATGAGGCTTTCTGCAACTTTCAGTTAAACAGCCTTGTGGCCCATGGTGGAAAGGTTTCAGATGAGCTACAAAACAAAGACAGACAAGGAAGAAAGAGTGACAAACTACTTCCAAATCGCTATTCACTGAAAATTCTATGCATAGCAGAGAAACATTGTCAGATATAGGACTGGAAGGTGGGAGGGCACTCAGG
>NW_006409161.1:117188-137517 GCF_000296735.1 Chrysochloris asiatica
GGTGGAGGGTCAGAGAAAAAGAGGAAGACCCCCAACGAGATGTATCAGCGAGGTGGCATCATTGATGGACTCATGTGTGGTAGCGGTAGTGTGGTTGGCCCAGGATCGAACATTGCTTCCTTCTTCTGTGCATGGAGTCGCTATGAGTCGGTTCCGACTCGATGGCACCTGACAACAACAACAACAACAACACCTACATGGTAGGGTTGTGGAACATTTCCATATACAGAGTTCTAGCTACAAGACAGATGAGTCCAACATGTCTATATACAGAGAGCTAGCTACATGGCAGAGTAGTGCAACATTACCATATGCAGAATTCTAACTACATGCTATATGTGTCCAACGTGTCCATATACTGAGAGGTAGCTACATGGCAGAGTAGTCCAACATGTCCATATACAGTGTACTAGATACATGGCAGATGAGTCCAACATGACCATATACTGAGAGCTATCTACATGGCAGACAAGTCCGTTATGTTTATATACAGAGAACAAGCTACATGGCAAGGTAGAGCAGCATTTCCATATAAAGGGTTCTAGCTACATGGCAGATGTGTCCAATGTGTCCATATAATGAGAGCTAGCTACATGGCAGAGCAGTCCAACAGGTCCATATACTGAGAATTAAATACATGGCAAATGAGTCCAACATGTATATAATATATATAGAGGACTCGTTCCCTCTCTAATGAGTCCAACATGTCCTTATACTGTGAGCTAGCTACATGGCAGACAAGTCCAATATATTCATATGCAGAGAGCTAGCTACATGGCAGGGTAGTGAAACATTCCCAATACAGCGTTCTAACTACATGGCAGATGTGTCCAATGAGTCCATATACTGAGAGTTAGTAACATGGCAGAGAAGTCCAATATGTTGATATACAGAGAGCTACCTACTTGGCAGATCAGTCCATCATATCCATGTACAGAGAGCTAGATACATGGCAGAGGAGTCCAAAATGTCCATATACAGAGATCTAGCAATATGGCAGGGTAGTGCAAAATTTCCATGTACAGACTTCTAGCTAAAAGGCACATGAGTCCAACTTGTCTATATACAGAGAGCTAACTACATGGCAGGGTAGTGCAACATTTTCATATACAGAGTTCTAGCTACATGGCAGATGTGTCCAACGTTTCCATATACTGAGAACTAGCTACATGGTATATCAGTCCAAAATATTCATGCACAGAGAGCTAGTTACATGTCAGACAAGTACAAAATGTCTATATACAGAGAGCTAACTACATGGCAGTTTAGTGTATATTTCCACATACAGAGTTCAAGTTACATGGCAGATGAGTCCAAAGAGTTCATATACAGAGAGACATGTACTAGGCAGATCAGTCCAACATATCCATGTACAGAGTTCTAGCTACAAGGCAAATGAGTCCAACTTGTCTATAAAGAGAGCTAGCTACATGGCAGAGTAGTGCATCATTTCCATATACAGAGTTCAAGCTACATGACAGATGATTCCCAAGTATTGCTATACTAAGAGTTCGTTAATCGCAGAGTAGTCCAACATGTCCATATACAGAGTTCTTGCTACAAGGCAGATGTGTCCAACATGTCCATATATTGAGAGCTAGCTACATGGCAGAAAAGTCAGATATGTTCATATACAGAGAGCCACCTACTTGGCAGATCAGTCTAACATATCCATATACACAGTTCTAGCTACAAGGCAGATGAGTCCAACTTGTCTATAAAGAGAGCTAGCTACATGGCAGAGTAGTGAAACATATCCATATACAGAGTTCTAGCTACATGACAGATGTGTCAAATTTGTCAATATACTGAGAGAAAGCTATTTTGCAGTCAATTTCAATATATTCATATGCAGAGAGCTACCTACTTGGCAGATAAGTCCAACATATCCATGTACAGAGAGCTAGCTACGTGGCAAACAAGTACAAACTGTCCATATAAAGAGAGCTAGCTACATGGCAGGGAAGTACAATATTTCCACATACAGAGTTCTAGCTAAAAGTCAGATGAATCCAACTTGTCTGTATACAGAGAGCTAACTATATGGAAGTGAAGTGCAACATTTCCATATACAGAGTTCTAGCTACATGGCAGAAGTTTCCAACGTGTCCATATACTGAGAACTAGCTACATGTCAGACGAATCCAAAATGTCCATGAACAGAGAACTAGCTACATGGCACAGTAGTGCATCATTTCCATATACAGAGTTCAAGCTACATGACAGATGATTCCCAAGTATTACTATACTGAGAGTTTGTTGATTGCAGAGTAGTCCAACATGTCTATATACAGAGTTCTTGCTACAAAGCAGATTTGTCCCATGTGTCCATATACTGAGAGCTAGCTACATGGCAGACAACTCAAATAGGTTCATATACAGAGAGTCACCTACTTAGCAGATCAGTCCAACATATCCATGAACAGAGAGCTAACTACATGGCAGACAAGTCAAAAATGTCCATATAGAGAGTTAGCTACATGGCAGGGTAGTGCAACATTTCCATATACAGAGTATTAGGTACATGTAAACGTAGTAAAACATTTCCATATACAGAGTTTTAGCTACATGACAGATGTGTCCAAATTGTTAATGTACTGCGAACTAGCTACATTGCAGATCAGTCCAAAATATCCATGGACAGAGAGCTAGCTACATTTAAGACAAATCCAAAATGTCCATATACAGAGAGGGAGGTACATGGCAGAGTAGTGCACATTTCCGTATACAGAGTTTAAACTACATGGAAGAAGAGTCCAAAATGTCCATGTATGGGAGCTAGCTACATGGTAGAGTAGTCCAACATGTCCATATGCAGAGTTCTAGCTACATAGCAGATGTGTACATCTGTCGATATACTGAGAGCTATCTACATGGAAGACTAGTGCAATATGTTCATATACAGAGAGCTACGTACTTGGCAGATCAGTCAAACATATCCATGTACAGAGAGCTAGCTACATGGGAGACGATTCCAAAATGTCCATATAGAGAGAGCTAGCTACATGAAGTGTAGTGAAACACTTCCATATACAGACTTCTAGCTACAAGGCAGTTGAATCCAACTTGGCTATGTACAGCAAGTTAGCTACATGGCAAAGTAGTGCAACGTTTCCAAATACACAGTTCAAGCTACAGGGCAGATATGTCCAACGTATCCATATACTGAGAACTACCTACATGGCAGACAAGTCCAATATGTTCATATACAGAGAGTTACCTACTTGGCAGATCAGTCCAACATATCAATGTACAGAGAGCAAGCTATATGGGAGACAAGTCCAAAATGTCCCTATACAGAGAGCTAGCTACATGGCAGGGTAGTACAACATTTTCACATACAGACTTCTAGCTACAAGGCAGATGAGTCCAAGTTGTCTATATACAGAGAGATAACTACATGGAAAGGTATGCAACATTTGCATATACAGAGTTCTAGCTACATGGCAGATGTTTCCAACGTGCCCATATACTGAGAGCTAGCTACATGGCAGATCATTCCAAAATATCCATACACAGAGAGCTAGCTACATGTTAGAAAATTCAAAAGTGTCCATATGCAGAGAGCTAGCTACTTGGAAGTGTAATGCATCATTTCCATATACTTGGTTCAAGCTACATGACAGATGTGTCCAATGTGTCCATATACAGAGAGCTACCTATTTGACAGATTAGTCCAACATATCCATGCACAGAGAGCTAGCTACATGGCAGACGAGCTCAAATGTACACATACAGAGAGCTAGCTATCTGGCAGGATAGTGCAACATTTCCATATACAGAGTTCTAGCTACAAGATAGATGAGTCCAACGTGTCCATATACTGAGAGCTAGCTACATGGCAGTGTAGTCCAACATGTCCATATTCAAGATACTAGTTACTTGCAGGATGAGTCCAACATATCCATGTACAGAGAACTAGCTACATGAAAGACGAGTCCAAAATATCCATATACAGAGAGTTAGCTCTATGGCAATGTAGAGCAAAATGTTCATATTCAGAGTTTTAGGTACAAGGAGGATGCGTCCAACTTGTATATATACAGGGAGGTAACTACACAGCATAGTAGTGCAACATTTCCATATAAAGGGTACTAACTACATGGCAGGCGAGTCCAACATGTCCATATACTGAGAGCTACCTTCATGGCAGACAAGTCCAATATGTTCATGTACACAGAGCAAACTACTGGGCAGTTCAGTGCAGTATATCCATGTACAGAGAGCTAGATACTTGGCAGTTGAGGACAAAATGTCCATATACAGAGAGCTAGCTTCATGTCAGGGTAGTGCAACATTTCCATATACAGAGTTCTAGCTACATGGCATATGTGTCCAACGTGTCCATATACTGAGAGCTAGCAACATGATAGATGAGTCCAAAATGTCCATGCACAGAGAGCTAGCTACATGTCAGAGTATTGGATCATTTTCATACACAGAGTTCAATCTACATGGCAGATGAGTCCCAAGTGTACATGTGCTGAGAGCTAGCTACATCACAGAGTAGTCCAATGTATCCAAATACAGAGTTCTAGCTACATGGCAGATGTTTCCAACATGTTCATATACTGAGAGCTAGCTACTTGGCAGACAAGTCAAATATGTTCATATAGAGACAGAGAACTACCTACATGTCAGATTAGTCCAACATATCCATGTATTGAGAACTAGTTACTTGTCAGACAAGTCCAAAATGTCCATATACAGAGAGCTAGATACATGGCAGAGTAGTTCATCATTTCAATATACAGAGTTCAAGCGACATGGCAGATGAGTCAAATGTGTTCATATACTGAGAGCTAGGTACATGGTAGAGTAGTGCAACATGTACATATACAGAGTTCTAGCTACATGGCAGATTTATCCAACGTGTCCATATACTAAGAGCTAGCTACATGGCAGAGTAGTCCAACGTGTCCATATACAAAGTACTAGCTACATGGCAGATGAGTCCAACATATCCATATATTGAGAGTGAACTACATCGAAGACAAATCCAATATGTTCATATACAGAGAGCTACCTTCTTGGCACATCAGTCCAACATATCCATGTACAATGAGTTAGCTATATGGCACACAATTCCAAAATGTCCATATATAGAGAGCTAGCTGCATGGTTGTGTAGTGCAACATTTTCATATTCAGAGTTCTTGCTAAAAGGCAGATGAGTCTAACTTGTCTATATCCCGAGATCTAACTACATGGCAGAGTAGAGCAACATTTCAATATTTAGAGGTCTAGCTACATTGCAGACTAGTCTAAAATGTCCATGTACAGGGTACTAGCTACATGGCTGATGCATCCAACATCTCCATATACTGAGAGCTAGATACTTTGCAGAGAAGTCTAATAGGCTCATGTACAGAGAGCTACCTACTTGATATGTCAGTCCAACATATCCATGTACAGAGAAATAACTTCATGGAGGACGAGTTGAAAATGTCCATTTACAGAGAGCTAACTACATGGCAGTGGAGTGCAACATTTCCATATACAGAGTTCTAGCTAGATGGCAGATGTGTCCAATATGTCCATATACTAAGAACTAGCTACATGGCAGATTAGTCCAAAATATCCATGCACATAGAGCTACCGACATGTCAGAAAAGTCCACAATGTCCATATACAGAGAGCTAGCTACATGGTAGAGTAGTGCAACATTTCCATATACAGAGTTCTAGCTACAAGGCAGATGAGTCCAACTTGTCTATATACAGAAAGGTAGCTACATGGCAGGCAAGTGCAACATTGCTATATACAGAGTTCTAGATACATGGCAGATGTGTTCAACATGTCCATATACTGAGAGCTAGCTATACGGCAGACAAATACAATATGTCCATATACTGAGAGCTAACTACATGGCAGAGTAGAACATCATGTCCATATATAGGGTACAAGATACATGGCAGATGAGCCCAACATGTCCATATACTGAGAATTATTTACACCTCAGACAAGTACAATATGTTCATATACAGGCAGCTAGCTACATAGCAGCTAGTGCAACATTTCCATATTCACAGTTCTATCTACATGGCAGATGTTTCCAACTTGTCCATATACTGAGAGCTAGCTAATTGGCAGAGTAGTGCAACATGTCCATATACAGGGTACTAGCTACATGGCAGATGAGTCCCACATGTTCATATACTGTGAGCTAGCTCGATGACAGACAATTCCAATATGTTCATATACAGAGAGCTAGATACATGCAGGATAGTGCAACATTTCCTTATACAGAATTCTAGCTACAAGGCAGTTGCGTCCAACTTGACTATATACAGAGAGCAAGCTACATGGCAGGGTAGTGCAATATTTCCATATAAAGAGATCTAGCTACAAGGCAGATGATTCCAAATTGTCCATATACTGAGAGTTAGCTCCATGGCAGAATAGACCAACATGTCCATATATAGGATACAAGCTACATAGCAGATTAGTCCAATATGTCCATATACTGAGAGCTAATTACATGGCAGACAAGTACAATATGTTCATATACAGAGAGCTAGCTACATGGCAGGGTAGTGCTATATTTCCATACACAGAATTGTAGCTACATGGCAGAAGTGTCCAAGGTTTCCATATTCTGAGAGCGAGCTACATGGCAGACAAATCCAATATATTCATATAAAGAGAGCTACCTACTTGGCATATCAGTCGAACATATCCATGTACAGAGAGCTAGCTACATGACACACGAATCCAAAATGTCCATATACAGAGTTCTAGCTATAAGTCAGATGAATCCAACTTGTATACATACAGAGAGCTAGCTACATGGCAGAGAAGTCCAAAATGTCCATATATAGAGAGCTAGCTACATGGCAGTGTATTGCATTATTTCCATATACATACTTCTAGCTACATGGAATATGTGTCCAATGTGTCCATATTCTGAGAGCTACCTACATGGCAGACAAGTCCAATATGTTCATATACAGAGAGCTAACTACTTGGCAGATCATTACAACATATCATTGTACAGAGAGCTAGCTACATTGCAGACAAGTCAAAATACAGAGTTCTAGCTACATGACAAATGTGTCCAACATGTCCATATACTTGAGCTAGCAACATGGCAGAGTAGTCCAACATGTACATATACAGGGTACTAGGGACATGGCAGGGTACTGCTATATTACTATATACAGATTTGTAGCTACATGGCAGAAGTGTCCAACATGTCCATATTCTGAGAGCGAGCTACATGGCAGACAAGTCCAATATATTCATATAAAGAGAGCTACCTACTTGGCAAAACAATCGAACATATCCATGTACAGAGAGCTAGCTACATGGCAGGGTAGTAAAACATTTCCATATACAGAGTTCTAGATATAAGGCAGAGTCGTTCAACTTGTCTATATACAGAAAGTAAGCGAAATGGCAGAGGAGTCCAAAATGTCCATATATACAGAGCTAGCTACATAGCAGGGTAGTGAATCATTTCCATATACAAAGTTCTAGCTCCATGCCAATGTGTCCAATGTGTCCATATACTGAGAGCTACCTACTAGGCAGACAGTCCAATATGTTCATATAAAGAGAGCTACCTTCTTGGTAGACCAGTCTAACATATCCATGCACAGAGGGCTAGGTACATGACACACGAGTCCAAAATGTCCATATAAAGAGACCTAACTACATGGCAGAGTAGTGCATCATTTCCATATACAGAGTTCTAGCTGCATGGCAAATGTGTCCAACATGTCCGTATGCTGAGAATTAGCTACATGGCAGAGTAGTCCAACCTGCCCATATACATATTACTAGCTACATGACAGATGAGTCCTAAATCTCCATATACAGAGAGCTAGCTACATGGCAGTGTAGAGCAACATTTCCATATACAGAGATCAAGCTACATGGTAGACAAATCCAAAATGTCCATATACCGAGAGCTAGTTACATGGAAGAGTAATCCAACATGTCCATATAAACAGTACTAGTTACCTGGCTAATGAGTCCAACATGTCCATATACTAATAGCTAGTTACATGGAAGACAAGTCCAATAAGTTCATATACAGAGTTCTAGCCACATGGCAGATGTGTCCAATATATCCATATACTTAGAGTTAGCTATATGGCAGAGTAGTCCAATATGTCCATATACAGGGTACTAGCTACATGGCAGATGAGTCCAACATGTCCATATACTGAGAGCTAGCTACATGGCAGACAAGCCCAATATGTCCATATACAGAGACCTAGCTACATGGCAGAGTAGTGCAACATTGCCATACACAGAGTTCTAGCTACAAGCCAGATGTGTCCAATGTGTCCATATAGTGAGAGCTAGCTACATGGAAGACAACTCCAATATGTTCATATACAGAGAGCTACCTACTTGAGAGATCACTCCAACATATCCATGTACATAAAGCAATCTACATGGCAGACGAGTCCAAAATGTGCATATACAGAGAGCTAGCTACATGATAGGGTAGTGCATCATTTCAATATACAGAGTTCTAACTACATGGAATATGTGTCCAATGTGTCCATATACTGAGAGCTATCTACTTGGCAGACAAGTCCAATATATTCATATACCGAGCGCTACCTACTTGGCAGATCAGTCCAACATATCCATGTACAGAGAGCTAGCTATATGGCAGACGAGTCCAAAATGTCCATATACAGAGAGCTAGCTACATGGCATCATTGTGCAACATTTCCATATACAGAGTTCTAGCTACAAGACAGATTACTACAAGGTTTCTATATACAGAAAGCAAGCTACATGGCAGAGTAGTGCAACATCTGCCATGTAGCTTGAACTCTCTATATGGAAATGATGCACTACACTGCTATGTTTCTAGCTCTCTGTATATGGACATTTTGGACTTGTCTGACATGTAGCTCGCTCTCTGTGCATGGATATTTTGGGCTGATCTGCCATGTATCTAGGTCTCAGTATATAGACACGTTAAACACATCTGCCATGTAGATAGTACCCTGTGTATGGAGTACTCTGCCATGAAGCTAGTTTTCAATATATGGACATGTTGGACACATCTATCATGTAGCTAGACCTCTGTATATGGACATGTTGGACTTTTCTGCCATGTAGCTAGCTCTCAGTATATGGACATGTTGGACACATCTGCCATGTAGCTAGAACTCTTTATATGGAAATGTTGCACTACTCACCTGTGGCTAGCTCTCTGTGCATGGATATTTTGGACTGATCTGACATGTAGCTAGCTCTCTGTATATAGACAAGTTGGACTCATCTGCCTTGTAGCTAGAACTCTGTATATGGATATGTTGCACTACCCTGCCATGTAGCTAGCTCTCTGTATATGGACATTTTGGACTCATCTGCCATGTAATTAGCACTCTGTACATGAATATGTTGGCTTGATCTGCCAAGTAGGTAGCTCTCTGTATATGAACATATTGGACTTGTCTGCCATGTAGCTAGGCCTCAGTAAAAGTACACGTTGGACACATCGGCCAAGTAGCTAGAACACTGTATATGTAAATGTTGCACTATGCTGCCATGTAGTTAGCTCTCTGTATATAGATTAGTTGGACTCCTCTGCCTTTTAGCTAGAACTCTGTATATGGAACCATTGCACTACTCTGCCATGTAACTAGCCCTCATTACATAGCATTTTGTACTCTTCTGCCATGTAGCTACCTGTCTGTACATGGATATGTTAGACTGATATGCCAAGTATGTAGCTCCCTGTATATGAACATATTGGACTTTTCTTCCATGTAGCTAGCTCTCAGTATATGGAAATGTTGGACTTGTCTTCCATGAAGTTAGCACCCTGTATATAGACATCTTGGACTACTCTACCGTGTAACTAGCTCTCAGTATATGGACATGGTAGACACATCTACCATGTAGCTAGAACTCTGTATATGGAAATGTTGCACTACTCTGCCATATTTCTAGCTCTGTGTACATAGGCAAGTTGAACTCATCTGCCTTGTAGCTATAAATCTGTATATGGAAATTTTGCACTACAATGCCATGTAGCTAGCTCTCTGTATATGAATATTTTGGACTTTTATGCCTTGTAGATAGTTCTCTGTACATGGATATGTTGGACTGATATGCCATGTAGATAGCTCTCTGTATATGAACATATTGGACTTGTCTGCCATGTAGCTAGCTCTCAGTATATGGACACATTGGACACATCTGCCATGTAGGTAGAACTGTGTATATGGAAATGATTAAATACTCTGCCATGTAGCTAGCTCTCTTTATATGGACCTTTTGGACTCATCTGCCATGTAGCTTGCTCTCTGTACATGCATATGTTGGACTGATCTGCAAGGTAGGTAGCTCTCATTAAATAGACACATAGGACACATCTGCCATATAGCTCGATCGCTGTATGTGGAAAAGTTGCACTACCCTGCCGTGTCACTAGCGCTCTGTGTATAGACATTTTGGACTCATCTGCCATGTTGCTAGAACTCTGTATATGGAAATGTTGCAATACCTTGCCAAGTAGCTTGCTCTCTGTATTTAGACAAGTTGGACTCATTTGCCTTGTAGTTAGAACTCTGTATATGGAAATGTTGCACTACTATGCCATTTAGCGAGCTCTCTGAAAATAGACAAGATTGACTCATCTGCCTTGTAGCTAGAATTCTGTATATGGAAATGATGCACAAAGCTGCCATGTAGCTAGGCCTATGTATATGGACATTTTCGACTCGTCTGCCATGTAGCTCGCCCTCTGTACATGAATATGTTGGACTTATCTGCCAAGTAAGTAGCTCTCTGTATATGAACATATTGCACTTTTCTGCCATGCAGCTAGCGCTCTGCATATGGACATGTTGGACTCATCTACCATGTAACTTGAACTCTGTATATGGACATGTTGGGCTACTCTGCCATTTAGCTACTCTCAGAATATGAACACGTTGGACTCATCTGCCATGTAGATTGAATTCTGTATATGGAAATATTGCACTACCCTTCCATGTTTTTAGCTCTCTGTATATTAACAAGTTGGACTATTCTGCCTTAAAGCTATAACTCAGTATAAGGAAATTTTGTGCTACCCTGCCATGTAGCTAGCTCTCTGGTTTTAGGCATTTTGGACTAATTTAACATGTAGCTAGCTTTCTGTACATTGATATTTTGGACTGATCTTCCAAGTAGTTATCTCTCTGTAGATGAAAATATTAGAATTGTCTGCCATGTAGCTAGCTCTCTGTATATGGACATGTTGGACTCATCTGCCATGTAGCTACCACCCTTATATGAACTACTCTGCCATGTAGCTAGCTCTCATTATATGAACACGTTGGACACATCTGCCATGTAGCTAAAACTCTATATGGAAATGTTGCACTACTCTGCCATATAGGCAGCTCTCTGTATATAGACAAGTTGGAATCATCTGCCTTGTAGCTAGAACTCCATATATGGAAATGTTGCACTGAACTGCCATGTAGCTAGTTCTCTGTATATGAACATTTTGGACTCATATGCTATGTAGCTAACTCGCTGTACATGGATCTGTTGGACTGGTCTGCCAAGTAGGTAGCTCTCTATATATGAACATCATGGACTTGTATGCCATGTAGCTAGCTCTCAGTATATGGACACTTTGGTCTCATCTGCCATGTAGCTAGTACCCTGTATATGGACATGTTGGACTACTCTTTCATTTATCTAGCTCTCTGTTTATAGACAAGTTGGACTCATCTGCCTTGTAACCAGAACTCTGTATATGGAAATGTTGCACACCCTGCCATGTAGCTAGCTCTCTGTATATGGGTGTTTTGGACACGTCTGCCATGATGCTAGCTGTTAGTATATGGACATATTGGACTCATCTGCCTTGTAGTTAGAACTGTGTATATGGAAATGTTGCACTACCCTGCCAAATAGTCAGCTCTCTGTACATGGATATGTTAGACTTATCTGCTAAATAGGTAGCTCTCTGTATATGAATATATTTGACTTTTCTGAAATGCAGCTAACTCTCTGCATATAGACAAGTTGAACTCATCTGCCTTGTAACTAGAACTCTGAATCTGGAATTGTTGCACTTCCCTGCCATATAGATCACTCTCTTTATATGGACATTTTGAACTCATCTGCCATGTAGGTAGAACTCTGTATATGGACATGTTGGACTACCCTGTCATGTAGCTAGCTCTATATATAGACAAGATGGATTCCTCTGTCTTTAAGCTAGAACCCTGTATATGGAAATTATTCACTATTCTGCAATGAAACTAGCTCTCTGTATATGTACATTTTGCACTCCATGCATTGATATTTTGGACTAATCTGCCATGGAGTTTGCTCCCAGTATATGGACACAGTGGACACATCAGCCATGTACCTAGAACTCTGTATATAGAAATGTTACACTACTCTGCATTTAGCTAGCTCTTTATATAGACAAGTTGGACTCCTTTGCCTTGTAGCTAGAACTCCTTATATGAAAATGTTGCACTACCCTGTCATTTAACTAGCTCTCTGTATATGGACATTTTAGACTTGTCTGCCATGTAGCTAGCTCTCTGTTCATGGATATGTTGGACTGATCTGCCAAGTAGGTAGCTCTCTGTATATGAACATATTGGACTTGTCTGCCATATAGCTAGCTCTAATTATATAGACAAGTGGGACTCATCTGCCTTATATCTAGAACTCTGTATATGGAAATGTTGCACTACTCTGCCATGCAGCTAGCTCTCTCTATATGGACAATTTTGTCTCTTCTGCCAGGAAACTAGCACTCAGTATATGGACATATTGGTCTTATCTGCCTTGTACTTAGAACTGTGTATATGGAAATGTTGCACTACCATGCCATGTAGGTAGCTCTCTTTATATTGACATTTTGCACTCGTCTGGCTTGTAGCTAGAACTCTATATATGGAAACGTTGCACTACCCTTACATGTAGCCAACTCTCTTCATATGGATATTGTGGACTCGTCTGCTATGTAGCTAGCTCTCAGTACATGGATATGTTGGAGTGATCTGCCAAGTAGGTAGCCATCTGTATATGAACATATTGTACATTTCTGCCATGTATCAAGCTCTCATTATATAAACAAATTGGACTCATCTGCCTTGTAAGTAGAACTCTGCATATGGAAATGTTGCACTACCCTGCCATGTAGCTAGTTCTCTGTATATGAACATATTGGACTTGTCTGCCATATAGCTAGCTCTCAATATATGGAAATGTTGGATTCATCTCCCATGAAGCTAGTATCTTGTATATGGACATGTTGGACTACCCGGCCATGTAGCTAGTTCTGTATATAGACAAGATGGTCTCCTCTGCCTTGTAGCTAGAACGCTGTATATGGAAATGTTGCATTACCCTGCCATGTAGCTAATACTTTGTATATAAACAAGTTGGACTCACCTTCCTTGTATCTAGAAATCTGTATAAGGATATGTTGTAATACCCTGCCACGTAGCTAGCTTTCTGTCTATGGATGTTTTGGACTTGTCTGCTATGTAATTAGCTCTCTGTACATGGATATGTTGGACTGATCTGCCTAGTAGGTCGCTATCTGTATATGAACATATTGGACTTGTCTGACATGTAGCTAGTTCTCAGTATATTGACATGTTGGACTCATAAGCCAGGTAGCTAGTACTCTTTATATGGACATGTGGAACTACTCTGCCATGTAGTTAGCTCTCAGTATATGAACACTTTGGACTCATCTGTCATGTAGCTTGAAATCTGTATATGGAAATGGTGCACTACCCTTCCATGTAGCTAGCTCTTTGTCTATGGACATTTTGGACTCGTATGCTTTGTAATTAGCTCTCTGTACATGGATATGTTGTACTGATCTGCCAAGCAGGTAGCTATCTGTATATGAACAGATTGGTCTTGTCTGCCATGCAACTAGCTCTCAGTATATGGACAAATTGGATTATCTGCCATGTAGCTAGTACACTGCATATGGACATGTTGTACTAGTCTGCCATGTTTATAGACAAGTTGAACTCATGTGCCTTGTATCTAGAACTGTGTATATGGATATGTTGCACTACCGTGCCATGTAGCCAGCTCTCTGTATATGGACATTTTGGACTCATCTGCCATGTAGCTAGCTCTCAGTACATGGATATGTTGGATTGATCTGCTAAGTAGGTATCTCTCTGTATATGAACATATTGGAACTGTCTGTCATATAGCTTGTTCTCAGTATATAGACAATTTGGACTCATCAACTTGTAATTAAAACTCTCTATATGGAAATGCTGTACTACGCAGCCATGTAGCTAGCTCTCTGTATATGGACATTTTGGACTCGTCTGCCA
Source organism: Chrysochloris asiatica (assembly GCF_000296735.1). Classification (NCBI taxonomy): domain Eukaryota; kingdom Metazoa; phylum Chordata; class Mammalia; order Afrosoricida; family Chrysochloridae; genus Chrysochloris; species Chrysochloris asiatica. Next base: position 131,488 of record NW_006409161.1, read on the forward strand.
TGAAGCTAGCTATCTGTACATGGATATGTTGGACTGATTTGCCAAGTAGGTAGCTCTCTGCACATGAACATATTGGAATTGTCTGTCCTGTAGCTAGCTATAAATATATGGACATGTTGGACTCTTCTGCCATGTGGCTAGTACCTGTATATGGCTAGTACCTACCTGTTGGACTGATCTGCCACGTCGGTAGCTCTCAGTATATGGACATGTTGGACACATCTCCCATGTAGCTAGCATTTTATATATAGAAATGTTGCTCAACTCTGCCATGTAGCTAGTTCTCTCTGTATAGACAAGTTGGACTCATCTGCATTGTAGCTAGAACTCTGTATATGAAAATGTTGCACTATCCTGCCATTTAACTATATCTCTGTATATGCACATTTTGGACTTGTCTGCCATGTAGCTAGCTCTCTGTGCATGGATATGTTGGATTGATCTGCCAAGTAGGTAACTCTCTTTATATGAACATATTGAACTTGTCTGCCATGTAGCTAGCTCTCAGTATGTATACGAGTTGGACTTATCTACATTGTATCTAGAAATCTGTATATGGAAAGGTTGCACTACTCTGCCATGTAGCTAGCTCTCTGTATATGGACATTTTGGACGTGTCTGCCATGAAGCTAGCTCTCTGTATATGGACATGTTGGCCTCATCTGCCTTGTAGCTAAAACTCTGTATATGGAAATGTTGCAGTAACCTGCCATGTAGCTAGCTCTCTTTATATTGACATTTTGGACTCATCTGCCTTGTAGCTAGAACTGTGTATATGGAAACGTTGCACTACCCTGCCATGTAGCCAGCTCTCAATATACGGACATTTTGGACTCGTCTACCATGAAGCTAGCTCTATGTACATGGATATGTTGGACTGATCTGCCAAGTAGGTAACTCTCTTTATATGAACATATTGGACTTGTCTGCCTTGTCGCTAGCTCTCAGTATATATACGAGTTGGACTCATCTACCTTGTCTCTAGAACTGTGTATATGGAATTGTTGCACTACCCTGCCATATAGCTAGCTCTCTGTTTATGAACATATTTGACTTGTCTGCCATGTTGCTAGTTCTCAGTATATGGACATGTTGGCCTCATCTGCCTTGTAGTTAGAACTCTGTATATGGAAATATTGCATTAACCTGCCATGTAGCTAGCTCTCTTTATATTGACATTTTGGACTCATCTGCCTTGTAGCTAGAACTCTGTATATGCAAATGTTGCATTACCCTACCATGTAGCCAGCTCTCTGTATACAGACATTTTGGACTCGTCTACCATGAAGCTAGATATATGTACATGGATATGTTGGACTGATCTGCCAAGTAGGAATCTCTCTGTATATGAACATATTGGACTTTTCTCACATGTAGCTAGCTCTAGTATATAAAAAAGTTGAACTCATCTGCCTTGTAATTAGAACTCTGTATATGGAAATGTTGCACTACCCTGCGATATAGCTATCTGTCTGTATATGAACATATTGGACTTGTCTGCCATGTAGCTAGTTCTCAGAATATGGACATGTTGGACTCATCTGCCATGTAGGTAGTATACTGTATATGGATATGTTGGACTACCAACCATGTACCTAGCTCTGTATATAGACAAGTTGGACTCATCTGCTTGTGACTAGAATGCTGTATAAGGAAATGTTGCACTTCCCTGCCATGTAGCTAGCACTTTGTATATAGACAAGTTGTACTCATCTTCCTTGTAACTAGAACTGTGTATATGGAAATGTTGCACTACCCTGCCATATAGCTAGCTCTCTGTACATGGATAAGTTGGAATGATCTGCCAAGTAGGTAGCTCTCTGTCTATAACATATTGGACTTGTTGGCTTTGTAGCTAGCTCTCTGTATATTGACATGTGGGACATATCTGCAATGTAGCTAGCTCTCAGTATATAGGCATGATGGATTCATCTGCCATGTAACTGTTGTTGTTGTTAAGTGACGTGGAGTCGGTTCCAACACAAAGCGAACCTGCACAGGGCTTCCGAGGCTGTAAATCTTTACGGGAGCAGAACTCCTCATCTTTCTCCCACGGAACCGCTAGAAGTTTCGAACTGCTGACCTTGCGGTTCACAGCCTGATTCGTAACCACTACGCTACCAGAGACATGTACCTAGTACCCTCTATATGGAACTGTTGGACTGATCTGCCGTGTACATAGCTCTCAGCATATGGACATGTTGTACACATCTGCCAAGGAGCTAGAATTCTGTGTATGGATATGTTGCTCTACGCTGCCCTGTAGCTAGCTCTCTGTATATACACAAATTGGAATTACCTGCCTTGTAGCTAGAACTCTGTATATGGAAATGTTGCACTAAAATTCTGTGTAGCTAGCTCTCTTAATATGGACATTTTGGAATTGTCTGCCATGTAACCAGCTCTATGTACATGGATATATTGGACTGATCTTCCAGGTAGGTAGCTCACTGTATATGAACATATTGTATTTGTCTGCCATGTAGCTAGCTCTCAGTATATGGACACATTGCACTCAGCTGCCATCTAGCTAGTACCTTGTATATGGACATGTTAGAATACTCTGTCATGTAGCTAGCTCTCAGTATATAGACAAGTTGGACTCATCTGCCTTGTAGCTAGAACTCGGTATAGGGAAATGTTGCACTACCCTTCCTTGTAGTTCGCTCTCTCTATATAGACAAGTTGTACTCATCTGCCTTATAGCTATAAGTCTGTGTATGGAAATGTTGCACTACTCTTCCATGTAGCTAGCTCTCTGTATATAGATATTTTGGACTCGTCTGCCATGTAGCTAGCTCTCTGTACATGGATATGTTTGACTGATCTGCCAAGTAGGTAGCTCTCTGTATATGAACATATTGGTCTTGTCTTCCATGGAGATAGCTCTCTGTATATGGACATGTTGGACTCATCTGCCATGTAGCTAGTACCCTGTATATAGACATATTGGACTACTCTGCCATGTAACTAGCTCTCAGTATATGGATACCTTGGACACATCTACCATGTAACTAGATATCTGTATATGGAAATGTTGCACTACCCTGCCCTATAGCTAGCTCTCTGTATATGAACATATTGGATTTGTCTGCCATGTAGCTAGTTTTCAGTATATGGACATGTTGAACTTATCTGCCTTGTAGCTAGAACTCTGTATATGGAAAGGTTGCACTACCCTGCCATGTAGCCTGCTCTCTGTATATGAACATTTTGGACTCGTCTACCATGAAGCTAGCTCTATGTACATGGATATGTTGGACTGATCTGCCAGGTAGGTAACTCTCTTTATATGAACATATTGGACTTGTCTGCCATGTAGCTACCTGTCAGTATATATACGAGTTGGACTCATCTACCTTGTCTCTAGAACTGTGTATATGGAAATGTTGCACTACCCTGCCATATAGCTAGCTTTCTGTTTATTAACATATTGGACTTGTCTGCCATGTAGCTAGTTCTCAGTATATGGACATGTTGGCCTTATCTGCCTTGTAGCTAGAACTCTGTATATGAAATGATGCACTAACCTGCCATGTAGCTAGCTCTCTTTATATTGACATTTTGGACTCATCTGCCTTGTAGCTAGAACTCTGTATATGGAAATGTTGCATTACCCTACCATGTAGCCAGCTCTCTATATACAGACATTTTGGACTCGTCTACCATGAAGCTAGATATATGTACATGGATATGTTGGACTGATCTGTCAAGTAGGTATCTCTCTGTATATGAACATATTGGACTTGTGTGCCATGTTGCTAACTCTCTGTTTATGAACACTTTCAACTCATCTGCCATGTACCTTGAACTGTATATATGGAAATTATACATTACTCTGCCATGTAGCTAGGTCTCTTTATATGGACATTTTGGCCTCCTCTGACATGTAGATAGCTCTCAGTGTATGGACATGTTGGACTCATCTGCCTTGTAAGTAGTACCCTGTATATGGGCATGTTGGAGTACTCTTCTATGTAGCTAGCTCTCAGTATATGGACACATTGGACACATCTGCCGTACAGCTAGAACTCTGTATATGGAAATGTTGCACTACTCTGTCATATATATAGCTCTCTGTATATACACAAGTTGGATTATTCTGCCTTGTAGCTAGAACTATGTTTATGGAAATATTGCACTACCCTGTCATGTAGATAGCACTCTGTATATGGACATTTTGGGCTTGTCTGCCATGTAGCTACCTCCTGTTCATGGATATGTTGGACTGATCTGAAAAGTAGATAGCTATTTGTATATGAACTTATTGGACTTGTCTTCCATGTAGGTAACTTTCAGTATATGGACACATTGGACACATCTGCCATGTAGTTAGAACTCTGTATATGGAAATTTTACACTACTCTGCCATGTAGCTAACGCTGTATATGGACATTATGGACCCGTCTGCTAAGAAGGTAACTCTCTGTATATGAATATATTGTTATTGTCTGCCATGTAGCTAGCTCTCAGTATATGGACATATTGGACACATGTGCCATATAGCTAGAACTCTTTACATGGAAATGTTGCACTACCCTGACATGTAGCTAGCTGTCTGTATATGGACATTTTGGACTTGTCTTCCATGTAGTTAACTCTCTGTACATGGATATGTTAGACTGACCTGCCAAGTAGGTAGCTCGCTGTATATGAACATATTGGACTTGTCTGCCATGTAGCTAGCTGTCAGTATATTGACACGTTGGACACATCTGCCATGTATCTAGAACTCTGTATATGGAATTGTTGCACTAACTTGACTTGTAGCTAGCTCTCTGTATATGGACATTTTGGACTTGTCTTACATGTAGCTAGCTCTCTTTGCATGGATATTTAGGAATGATCTGCCATGTAGCTATTTCTCAGTATATGGACACGTAGGACACATCTGCCATGTAATTAGAACTCTGTATATGGAAATGTTACACTACCCTGACATATAGTTATCTCTCTGTATATAGACAAGTTAGACTCATCTGCCTTGTAGCTAAAATTCTGTATATGGAAATGTTGCAATACCCGGCCATGTAGCTAGCTCTCAACATGGACATTTTGAACTCGTCTGCCATGTAATTAGTTCTATGTACATAGATAAGTTGGACTGATCTGCCAAGTAGTTAGCTCTCTGTATATGAACATGTTAGTATGAACATATTAGACTTGTATGCCATGTAGGTAGCTTGCTGTACATGGACACGTTGGACAAATATGCCATGTAGCTAGACTTTTGTATATGAAAATTGTGCAATACACTGCCATGTAGCTAGCTCTCTGTATATGAACATATTGGATTGTCTGCCATGTAGCTACCTCTCAGTTTATGGACATGTTTGACATGTCTGCCATGTAGATAGAAATTTACATATGGAAATGATGAACTACACTGCCCTGTAGCTAGCTCAGTGCATGGACATATTGGACTCATCTGACATGTAGCTAGCTCTCAGTATATGGACACGTTGGAAACATCTGCCATGTAGCTACAACTCTGCATATGGAAATGTTGCACTACACTGACATGTAGTTATCTCTCGGTATATAGACAATTTGGACTCATCTACCTTGTAGCTAGAACTCTGTATATGGAAATATTGCAATTCCCTGCCATGTAGCTAGGTGTCTGTAGATGGACATTTTGAACTCGTCTGCCATGTAGCTAGGTCTATGTACATAGATATGTTGGACTGATCTGCCAAGTAGTTAGCTCCCTGTATATGAACATGTTAGACTTGTCTTCCATGTAGGTAGCTTTCAGTACATGGACACGTTGAACAAATCTGCCATGTAGCTAGAATTTTGTTTTTGGAAATGATGCACTACACAGCCATGTAGCTAGATCTCTGTATATGAACATATTGGATTGTCTGCCATGTAGCTACATCTCAGTTTATGGACACGTTGGACATATCTGCCTTGTAGTTAGAAATTTGTATATGGAAATGATGCACTACTCTGCCATGTAGCAAGCTCTCTGCGCATGGACATACTGGACTCATCTGACATGTAGCTAGGTCTCAGTATATGGAC
>NW_006409161.1:138132-151641 GCF_000296735.1 Chrysochloris asiatica
CTAGCTCTCTGTATATGGACATTTTGGACTTGTCTGCCATGTAGCTAGCTCTCTGTACATGGATATGTTGGACTGATCTGCCAAGTAGGTAGCTCTCTTTATATGGACATGCTGGACTACCCTGCCATGTAGCTACGTCTCAATATAAGATCACTTTGATTCATCTGCCATGTAGCTTGAACTCTGTATATGGAAATTATGCATTACTAAGCCATGTATCTAGCTATCTGTTTATGGACATTTTGGACTTGTTTGACATGTAGCATCCTCTCAGTGTATGGACCCGTTGGACACATATGCCATGTAGCTAGAACTCTGTATATGGAAACTTTGCACTACCCTGCCTGGTAGTTAAGTCTCTGTATATAGACAAGTTGGATTATTCTGCCTTGTACATAGAACACTGTATATGGATACTCTGGACTCATCTGCCATGCAGCCAGCTCTCTATACATGGATATGATGGACTGATCTACCAAGTAGGTAGCTCTCTGCATAGTAATATATTGGACTTGTCTGTCATGTAGCTAGCCCTCAGTATATGGATATGTTGGACTCATTAGCCAGGTCCTAGTACTCTTTATATGTATATTTTGGACTACTCTGACATGTAGCTACCTCTCAGTATTTAGACAAGTTGGACTCATCTGTTTTATTTCTTGAACACTGTATATGGAAATGTTGCACTACTTTGCCATGTAGCTAGCTCTCAGTATATGGACACGTTGGACTCATCTGCCATGTAGCTAGTATCCTGTATATGGACATGTTGGATTCATCTGCCTTGTAGCTAGAAATCTGTATATGGAAATGGTGCTATACGCTGCCATGTAGCTATCTCTCCGTGTATAAACAAGTTGGACTCATCTATGTTGTAGCTAGAACTCTGTATATGGAAATGTTGCACTACCCTGCCATGTAGCTAGCTCTCTGTATATGGACAATTTGGATTTGTCTGCCATGTAGCTAGCTCTCTGTACATGGATATGTTGGACTGATCTGTCAAGTAGGTAGCTCTCTGTATAAGAACATATTGGACGTGTCTTCCATGTAGCTAACTCTCAGTATAAAAACACTTTGAACACATGTGCCATGTAGTTAGAACTCTGTATATGGAAATGTTACACTACCCTGCCATGTAGCTAGCTCTCTATATATGGACATTTTGGACTCGTCTGTCATGTAGCTAGTTCTCTGTATATGAAAATATTGAAATTGTCTACCATGTAGCTAGCTCTCAGTATTTGGCTATGTTAGACACATCTTCCATGTAGCTGAAAATCTGTATATGGACATGTTGGACTACTCCCCTCTTTTTAGCTAGCTCTCAGTATCTGCACACTTTGGACTCATCTGCCATGTAACTCGAACTCTGTATATGGAAATGTCGCACTACTCTGTCATATAGCTAGCTCTCTGTATATAGACACTTTGGACTTGTCTGCCATGTAGCCAGCTCTCTGTACTTGGACATGTTGGACTGATCTGTCATGTAGGTAGCTCTCTGTATATGAACATATTGAAATTGTCTGCCATGTAGCTAGCTCTCAGTATATGAACACGTTAGACACATCTACCGTTTAGCTGGAACTCTGTATATGGACATGTTGGATTACTCTGCCATGTAGCTAGCTCTCAGTATATGGACATGTTGGACTCATTAGCAAGGTAATTAGTACTCTTTTTATAAACATGATGGACTTTTCTGCCATGTAGCTAGATCTCAGTATACGAACACTTTGGACTCATCTTCCATGTAGCTTGAACACTGTATATGGAAATCATGCACTACTCTACCATGTAGCTAGCTCTCTGCATATGGACATTTTGGAGTCGTCTGACATGTAGCTAGCTCTCTGAGCATGGATATTTTGGTCTGATCTGCCATAGAGTTAGCTCTAAATATATGGACACATTGGATACATCTGCTTCGTAGGTAGAACTATGTATATGGAAATGCTGTGTTACCCTGCCAATCAGCTAGCCCTCTCTATATGAACATATTGGTCTCATCTGCCAGGTAGCTAGCTCTCAGTATAAGGACATGTTGGACTCATCTGCCTTGTAGCTAGAACACTGTATAAGGAAATGTTGAACTAACCTGCCATATAGCTTGTTGTTGTTGTTAAGTGCCTTCGAGTCGCTTCCGACCCATAGCTACCCTGTATAGGGTTTCCGAGATTGTAAATCCTTACGGGAGTAGAAAGCCTCATCTTTCTCCTGCCTGGTAGTTTCAAACCGCTGACCTTTAGGTTCGCAGACCGATTTGTAACCACTACGCTACCAGAGCTCCTTGGCCATATAGCTAGCTCTTTGTATATGGACATTTTAGACTCATCTACCTTGTAGCTAGAACTCTGTATATTGAAATGTTGCACTACCTTGCCATGTAGCTAGTTCTTAGCATATAAACAAGTTCGACTTATCTACCTTGTAGCTAGAACTCTGTATATGGAAATGTTGCACTACCCTGCTATGTAGCTAGCTCTCTGTATATGGACATTTTTACTCGTCTGACTTGTAGCTAGCTCTCTGTAAATGGATATGTTGAACTGATCTGCCAAGTAGGTAGCTCTCTGTATATGACCATATTGGAATTGTCTGCCATGTAGGTAGCTCTCAGTATATGCACATATTGGACTCATCTGCCATGTAGCTAGTACACTGTATATGGACATGTAAGACTACTCTGGCATGTAGCTAGCTCTCTGTATATGAGCATGTTGATAACATCTGCCATGTCGCTAGAACTCTGTATATGGAAATGTTGCACTACAATACCGTGTAGTTAGCTCTCTGTACATGAACATATTGGACTTTTCTGACATGTAACTAGCTCTCAGTTTATGGACATGTTGGAATCATCTTCCATGTAGCTAGTACACTGTACATGGACATGTTGGACTATCCTGTCATGAAGTTAGCTCTCTGTATATAGACAAATTGGATTCATCTGCCTTATAGCTAGAACTCTGTACATGGAAAGGTTGCACTATCCTGCCATGTAACTCTCTCTGTACATGAACATATTGGACTTGTGTGCCATGTAGCTAGCTCTCAGTATATGGATATGTTGGGCTGGTCTCTCAAGTAACTAGTACCCTGTATATGGACATTTTGGAGTATTCTGCCATTTTGTTGCTTTCAGTATATGGACATTTTGGACCATTATCCAAGTAAGAAGTACTCTTTATATGGACATGTTGGACTACTCTGCCATGTAGCCAGCTCTCAGTATATGAACACTTTGGAATCATCTGCCATGTAGCTTGAAATGTGTATTTGGACATGTTGGACTACACTGCTATGTAGCTAGCTCTTACTATATGGACACATTGGACACATCGGCCATGTACCAAGAACTCTGTACATGGATATGTTACACTACTCTGAACTGTAACAAGCATTCTGTACATAGACAAGTTGGACTCATCTGACTTGTAGCTTCAACTCTGTATATGGAAAAGTAGGCTTCATCTGACATGTAGCTACAACCCTGTATATGGACATTTTGGACTCATCTGCCATGTAGCTTGAACTCTTTATATGGAAATGATGCACTACTCTTCCATGTAGCTAGCTCTCTGTATATGGATATTTTGGACTCGTCTGACATGTAGCTAGATGTCTGTGTATGAATATTTTGGACTGATCTACCATATAGATAGATCTCAGTATATGGACATGTTGGACACATCTCTCATGTAGCAAGAACTCTGTATATTTAAATGTTGCACTACTCTGTCATTTAACTAGCTATCTTTATATAGACATTTTGGACTCGTCTGCCATGTGTTTAGCTTTCTGTGAATGGATATTTTGGAATGATCTGACATGTAGTTTGCTCTCAGTATATGGACATGTTGTACACATCTGCCATGAAGCTAGTACCCTGTATATGGACATGTTGGACATCTCTGCCTTGTAGCAAGCTCTCAGTATATGAACCCTTTGGAATCATCTGCCATGTAGCTTGAACTCTGTATATGGAAATGTTACACTACTCTGCCATGTGGCTAGCTTTCTGTATATGAACATATTTGACTTGGCTACCATGTAGCTAGCTCTCAGTATATGGGCATGTTGGACTCATCTGCCATGTAGCTAGTACCCTGTATATAGACATATTGCAATACTTTGACATGTAACTAGTTCTCAGTATATGGACATGTTGGACACATCTGCCATGTAGCTAGCACTCTGTATCTGCAAAGGTTGCACTACCGTGCCATGAACCTAGCTCTCTGTATATGGACATTTTGGACTCGTCTGCTATGTCACTAGCTCTCTGAATATGGACATTTTGGACTCGTCTGCCATGTAGCTAGCTCTCTGTACATGGATATGTTGGACTGATCTGCTAAGTACGTAGCACTCTGTATATGATATATTGGACTTGTCTGCCATGTAGCTAGCTCTAAATATATGGTCATGTTGGACTCATCTGCAATGTAGCTAAATCTCTGTTTATGGAAATGTTGCACTACTCTGCCATGTAGCTAGCCATCAGAATATGGACACATCGGACTCATCTGCCTTGTAGCTAGTATCCTGGTATTCGACATGTTGGACTACTCTGCCATGTAGCTAGCTCTCAGTATATGAACACATTGGATTCATCTGCCATATAGCTTTAATTCTGTATATGGAAATGATGCACTACTCTTCCTTGTAGCTTGCTCTCTGTATACAAACGTATTGGACTTGTGTGCCATGTAGCTAGCTCTCAGTATATGGACATGTTGGACTCATCTGCCATGTAGTTAGTACCCTGGTGATTGACATGTTGGACTACACTGCCATGTAGCTAGTTCTCAGTATATGAACCCTTTGGTATAATCTGCCATGTAGCTTGAACTCTGTATATGGAAATGTTACACTACTCTGCCATGCGACTAGCTTTCTGTATATGAACATATTGGACTTGGCTGCCATGTAGCTAGCTCTCAGTATATGGACATGTTGAACTCATCTGCCATGTAGCGAGTACTCTGTATATGGACATATTGCACTACTCTGCCATGTAGCTAGCTCTCAGAATATGGACACGTTGGACTCATCTGCCTTGTAGCTAGTATCCTGGTATTAGACATGTTGGACTACTCTGCCATGTAGCTAGCTCTCAGTATATGAACACATTGGACTCATCTGCCATATAACTTGAATTCTGTATATGGAAATGATACACTACTATTCCGTGTAGCTTATCCCAGTATACAAACGTATTGGACTTGTGTGCCATGTAGCTAGCTCTCAGAATATGGACATGTTGGACTCATCAGCCATGTAGCTAGTACCCTGGTAATGGACATGTTGGACTACTCTGCCATGTAGCTAGTTCTCAGTATGTGAACCCTTTGGAATCATCTGCCATGTAGCTTGAATTCTGTATATGGAAATGATGCATGAGTCTGCCATGCAGCTAGCCCACTATACATAGTCAAGATGCACTCATCTCTCTTGAAGCTAGTACCCTGTATATGGATATGTTGGACCACTCTACATGTAGCAAGCTCTCTATATATGGACATTTTGGACACATCTGCCATGTAGCTAACTCTCTGTATATGGACATTTTGGACTCATCTGACATGTAGTTAGTTCTCTGTGCATGGATATTTTAGACTGATCTGCCATGGAGGGAGCTCTCAGTCTATGGACACATTGGACACATCTGCCATGTAGCTAGCTCTCAGTATATAGACAAGTTGGACTCATCTGCCTTGTATCTATAAGTCTGTATATGGAAATGTTGCACTACAATACCATGTAGCTAGCTCTCTGTACATAAATATGTTGGACTGATCTACCAAGTATGTAGCTGTCTGTTTATGAATATATTGGACTTGTCTGTCATGTAAGTAGCTCTCAGTATATGGACATGTTGGACACATATGTCATGTAGTTAGTACCCTGTATACGGACATGTTGGACTGATCTGTCACATAGGTAGCTTTCAGTATATGGTCACTTTGGACACATCTGCCTTGTAGCTAGAACTCTTTATATGGAAATGTTGCACTACCCTGCCATGTAGCAAGCTCTCTGTATATGGACATTTGGGATTCATCTGTATTGTAGCTAGCTCTCTGTATTTGGATATGTTGGAGTGATCTTCCAAGTAGTTATCTCTCTGTATATTAATATATTTGTCTTGTCTGCCATATAGCTGCATCTTATTATATGGTCATTTTGGACTCATCGGTCATGTAGCTAGTAATATGTATATGGACATGTTGGACGACTGTGTCATGTAGCTATTTCTCTGTTTATGGACATGGTTGACACATATGCCATGTAGCTAGAACTCTATATATGGAAATGTTGCACTACTCTGCCATGTTGCTAGCTCTCTGTTTATGGACATTTTGGATTCGTCTGCCATGTAGATAGCTCTCTGTACTTGGAAATGTTGGATTGATCTGCCAAGTAGGTAAATCTCTGTTTATAAACATATTGGAATTTTCTGCCATGTAGCTAGCTCTCATTATATGGACATGTTGGACTCATTGGCCATGTTGCTAGTGATATGTATATGGACATGTTGGACTACTCTGCCATGTAGCTTGCTCTCCATCTATGTAAATGTTTACACATCCGCCATGTACCTAGAACTCTATATATGGAAATGTTGCACTACTCTGCCATGTAGCTAGCTCTCTGTTTATGGACATTTTGGACTTGTCTGTCATGTAGCTAGCTCTCTGCACATGGATATTTTAGACTGATCTGCCATGTAGATAGCTCTCAGTCTATGGACACGTTGGACACATCTGCCATATAGCTATAACTCTGTATATGGAAATATTGCACTACTCTGCCATGTAGCTAGCTCTCTTACTTGGACATTTTCAACTCGTCTGCCATGTCACTAGCTCTCTGTACATGGATACGTTGGCCTGACCTTCCAAGTAGGTAGCTCTGTGTATATGAACATATTGGACTTCTCTGCGATGTCGCTAGCTCTCAGGATATGACACGCTGGAATCATCTTCCTTATAGTTAGCCCTCTATCTATAGACATGTTGGAATACTCTGCCATGTAGGTAGCTCTCAGTATATGTACAAGTTGGACTCATTGGCCTTGTAGCTTGAATTCTGTATATTGAAATGTTTCACTACTCTGCCATGTAGCTAGCTCTCTGTATATAGACAAGTTAGACTCATCTTCCTTGAAGCTAGAATGCTGTATATGGAAATACTGCACTATTCTGCCATGTAAATACCTCTTTGTATATGGACATTTTGGGATCGTCAGCCATGTAGCCAGCTCTCTGTCCATGGATATGTTGGACTGATATGCTAACTTTGTAGCTCTCTGTATATGAACATATTGGATTTGTCTGCCATGTAGTTAGCTCTCATTACATGGACATTTGGACTCATTAGCCAGGTATCTAGTATCCTGTATATGGACATGTTGAACTACTCTACCATGTAACTAGCTCTCAGTATATGGTCACATTGAACACATCTGCCATGTAGCTAGAACTCTGCACATGGAAATGTTGCACTACCCTGCCATGAACCAATTCTCTTTATGTGAACATATTGCACTTCTCTGCAATGTAGGTAGCTTTCAATATATGTACATGTTGGAAACATCTGCCATGTACCTAGTAATGTTTATATGAACACATTGGACACATCTACCATGTAGCTAGAACTCTATATTTGGAAATGTTGCACTACCCTGCCATGTAGCTAGCTTTCTGTATATGGACATTTTGGATTTGTCTGCCAGGTAGGTAGCTCTCAGTATATGCCATGTTGAATTCATCTGCCATGTAGCTAGTACCCTATATGTGGACATGTTGGACTACCCTACCATGTAGCTAGCTCTCAGTAAATAGACATGTTGGACTCATCTGCCTTGTAGATAGCCCTCTGTATATAGATATGTTGGACTACACTGCCATGTAGCTAGCTGTCTTTATATAGACAAATTGGACTCATCTGCCTTGTAGCTAAAACTCTGCATATGGAAATGTTTATGGTACTGCCATGTTTCTTGCTCTCTCTATATAAAAAGGTTGGAATCATCTGCGTTGTAGCTAGCGCTCTGTGTATAGACATGGTGGAATACTCTGCTATATAGGTAGCTCTCCGAATATGGACAAGTTGGACTCATTGACTTTGTTTCTAGAACTCTGTATATGGAAATGTTTCACAACTCTGCCATGTAGCTAGCTCTCTGTACATAGACAAGTTGGATTCATCTGCCTTGTAGCTCAAACTCTGTACATGGAAATGTTGCATTAACCAGCCATGTACCTAGCTCTCTGTATATAGAGAAGTTGGACTTATCTTCCTTGCAGCTAAATCTCTGTATATGCAAATGTTGCAGCACCCTGTCATGTAGTTTGTTCTCTGTATCTAGACAAGTTGGAATCATCTGCCTTGTAGGTAGAACTCTGTATATTCAAATGTTGCACTACTCTGCCATATAGTTAACTCTCTTTAAATAGACAAGTTGGATTTATCTTCCTTGTAGCTAGAATTCTGTAAATGAAAATGTAGCACTGCCCTGACATTTATTTAGCTCTCTGTATAGAGACAAGTTGGAGTCATCTGCCTTGTAGCTAGAACTCTGTATATGGAAAAGTTGCACTACTCTGCTATGTAGGTAGTTGTCTGTATACAGAAATTTTTTACTTCTCTGCCATGTAGCTAGCTCTCAGTATACGGACATGTTGGACACATCTGCCATGTAGTTAGTACCCTGTATATGGACATGTTGGACTGATTTATCATGTATGTAGCTCTCACTATATGGACATGTTGAACACATCTGCCATATAGCTAGAACTCTGTATATGGAAATGTTTCACTACACTGCTATCTAGCTAGTTCTCTATATATGGACATTTTGGACTCCTCTGTCATGTAACTAGCTCTCTTTACATGTATATGTTGAGCTGATCTGCCAAGTAGGTAGTTCTCTGTATATGAACATATTGGATTAGTCTGCCATTTTCCTAGATCTCATTATATGTACATTTTGGTTTCATTAGCCAGGTAGCTAGTACCCTGTATATGGACATGTTGGAGTATTCTGCCATGTAGCTAGTTCTCAGTGTATGGACACGTTGGACACATCTGCCATGAAGCTAGAATTCAGTACATGGAAATATTGCAGTACCCTGCCATGTAGCTAGTTCTCTGTATATGAACATATTGGACTTGTCTTCTATGTAGTGTATTCATCTGCCTTGTAGCTAGTACCCAGTATATGGACATGTTGGACTACTATGAAATGTATCTAGCTCACTGTATATGGACATTTTGGACACATCTGAAATGTAGCTAGAACTCTGTGAAAAAGGTGCATTATGCTGCCATGTAGCTAGCTCTCTGTATATAAACATATTTGACTTGTCTGCAATGAAGCTAGCTCTCTCTATATGGACATGTTGCACTACCCTGCTATGTAGCTAGCTCTCTGTATATAGACAAGTTGGACTCATCTGCCTTGTAGCTGGAACTCTGTATATGGACATTTTTGCACTATCCTGCCAAGAGCTAACTCTCTGTATATGGACATTTTGGACTCATCTGCCTTGTAGCTAGCTTTCTGTACATGGATAAGATAGACTTATCTGAAAAATAGGTAGCTCTCTGGATATGAACATATTGGACTTGTCTGCCATATAGCTAGCTCTCCGTATATAGACAAGTTGGATGCATG
Organism: Chrysochloris asiatica; assembly: GCF_000296735.1. Lineage (NCBI taxonomy): Eukaryota > Metazoa > Chordata > Mammalia > Afrosoricida > Chrysochloridae > Chrysochloris > Chrysochloris asiatica. Next base: position 147,821 of record NW_006409161.1, read on the forward strand.
TACCATGGAGCTAGTGCCTTTTATATGGACTTGTTGGACTACCCTGCCATGTATCTAGCTCTCAGCATATGGACACATTGTACACATGTTCCATGTAGTTTTATTTTCAAGGCAGACAAGTCTAAAATGTCAATATACAAAGAACTATGCATATGGCAGGGTAGTGCAACATTTCCGTATACAGAGATTTAGCTACAAGGCAGATGTTTCCAACTTGTCTATATACAGAAAGCTAGTTACATGTCAGGGTTGTACAACATTTCCATATAAAGAGTTCTAGCTACAAGGCAGATGAGTCCAACTATACTATATACTGGGAGCTATATACATGGTAGATCAGTCCAAAATATCCATGCACAGAGAGCTGGCTACATGTCAGATGAGTCCAACATGTCCATACAGAGAGAGCTAGCTACATGGAAGTGTAGTGCATCATATCCATATACAGATTTCAAGCTACATGGCAGATGAGCACAAAGTGTTCGTACACAGAGAGCTAGCTATATGGCAGGGAAGTGCAACTTTTCCATATACATAGTTCTTGCTACAAGCCAGATGAGTCCAACTTGACTATATACTGAGAGATAGCTACATGGCAGACAAGTCCAATATGTTCATATACAGAGAGCTACCTACTTTGTAGAACATTCCAACATATTCATGTACAGAGAGCTTGCTACATGGCAGACGAGTCCAATAAGTTCATGTATAGAGAGCTACCAACGTGGCAGATAACTCCAAAATACTCATATACAAAGAGCTAGCTACATGGCAGACAAGTCCAATATGTTCATATACAGAGAGCTAGCTACATGGCAAGGTAACGCAACATTTCCATATACAGAGTTCTAGCTACATGGCAGATGTGTCCAATGTGTCCATATACTGAGAGCTAGCTACATGACAGAGTAGTCCAACATGTCCATATACAGGGTACTAGCTACATGGCAGATGATTCTAACAAACCCATATGAAGAGAGCTAGCTACATCTAGACAAGTCCAGTATATTCATATCCAGAGAGCTACCTACTTAGCAGATCAGTCCAACTTATCTATGTTCAGAGAGCTAACTACATGGCAGATGATTCCAAAATGTCCGTATACAGAGAACTAACTCCACACCACGGTAGTGCAAAATTTCCATATACAGAGTTCTAACTACAAGGCAGATGAGTCCAACTTATGTATATACAAAGAGCTAGCTACTTGGCAGTGTAGTGCATTATATCCATATACAGAGTTCTAGCTACAAGGCAGACGAGTCCAACTTGAATAATTACAGAGAGTTAGCTACATGGCAAGATAGTGCAACATTTCCATATACAGAACTCTAGCTACAAGGCAGATGAGTCCAACATATCTATATAAAGAGAGCTAGCTACATGGCAGCATAGTGCAACATGTCCATATACAAGGTTCTATCTACGTGGCAGATGTATCCAACATTTGCATATACTTAGAACTAGGTTCATGGCAGACAAGTCTAATATGTTCACATAGAGAGAGTTTGTTACATGGCAGCGTAGTGAAACATTTCCATATAAAGGTACTACCTACATGTCATACGGGTCCAATATGTTAAAATACAGAGAACTACCTACTTGGCAGATAACTCCAACATATCCTTGTACATAGAGCCAGCTACGTGGCAGATGAATCCAAAATTTCTATATACAGATAGCTATCTATATGGCACAGTTATGCAACAATTCCATATACAGAGTTCTGGCTACATGACAGATGTGTCCAACGTGTCCAAATACCGAGAGCTACCTACATGGTAGATCTGTCCAAAATATCCATGTACAAAGAGCTAGCTACATGGCAAATGAGTACAAATATCCAGATACAGAGAGGAAGCTACCTGGCTGGGTAGTGCAACATTTCCATATACAGAGTTCTAGCTTGAACTGATGTTGAACTGATTTACCAACTAGGTAGTTCTCTGTAGATAAACATATTGGACTTGTCTGCCATGTAGCTGGCTCTCAGTATATGGACACGTTGGACACATCTGCCATGTAGCTAGAACTCTGTATATGGAAATGTTGCACTACCCTGCCATGTAGCTGGCCCTCTGAGTATGAATATATTGGACTTGTCTGCCATGTAACTAGCTCTCAGTACATGGATATGATGAACTATTCTACCATGTAGCTTGTACCCTGTATATGGACATGTTTCACTACTCTGCCTTGTAGTTAGCTCTCAGTATATGGACATGTTGAACTAATCTACCATGCAGCCAATACCCAGTATATGGACATGTTGGACTACTCTGGATGTAGCTAGCTCCCAGTATATGGACACATCTGCCATGTAGCTACAATTCTGCATATGGAAATTTTGCAATACTGTGCCATGTAACTAGTTCTCTGTATATAGACAAGTTGGACTCATCTGCTTGTAGCTAGAACTCTGTATACGGAAATGTTGCACTTCCCTGCCATGTAGCTTGCTTTTTGTATATGGACATTTTGGACTCATCTGCCATGTACCTAGCTCTCTGTACATGGATATTTTGCACTGATCTGGAAAGTAGGTAGCTCTCTGTATATGAACATATTGGAGTTCTTTGCCATGTAGCTAGCTCTCAGTATATAGTCAAGTTGGACTCATCTGCCTTGTAGCTAGAACTCTGTATATGGAAATGTTGTACTACCCTGAGAGGTAGCTAGCTCTCTGTATATGGACATTTTGGACTCTTCTGACCTGTAGTTAGCTCGTTGTACATGGATATTTTTGATTGATCTGCCACATAGGTAGCTCTCTGCATATGGACACATTGGACACAACTGACATGTAACCAGAACTCTGTAAATGGAAATGTTGCACAACTATGCCATGTAGCTAGCTCTCTGTATATGAACATATTGTACTTGTCTGCATGTAGCTAGCTCTCATTATATGTACATGTTGGACTCATCTGCCATGTAGCTAATACGGTGTATATGGACATGTTGAGCTACTCTGCCATGTAGCTAGCTCTCAGTATATGGACACGTTGAAAACATCTGTCATGTAACTAGAAGCCTGTATATGGAAATGTTGCACTACTCTGCCATGTAGCTCACTCTCTGTATATAGACAAGTTGAGTCCAACTTGTCTATATACAGAGAGCGACCAACATGGAAGAAAAGACCAATATGTTAAAGTTCAGAGAGCTACCTACTAGGCAGATCAGTCCAACATATCAATGTACAGAGCGATAGATACATGGCAGATGAGTCCAAAATGCCCATATACATAGAGCTAGCTCCATGTCAGGTTTGTACAAGATTTCCATATAAAGAATTCTAGCGTCCAGGCAGATGAATCCAACTTTTCTATGTACTGAGAGCTAGCTATATGGCAGGATAGTCCAACATATCCATATATAGGATACTAGCTACATGGATGAAGAGTCCAAAATGTCAGTATACAGAGAACTACCTACCTGGCAGGGCAGGGCAACATTTCCATATACAGAGTTCTAGCTACAAGCAGATGAGTCCAACTTGTCTATAAACAGAGAGCTAGTTACATGGCATAGTAGTGTAACATTTGTATATGCATTATTCTAGCTACATGGCAGATGTGTCCAAGCTGTCCATATACTGAGAGCTAGCTACATCCAGAGTAGTCCAACATGTCCATATACTGGGTATTAGATACATGGCAGATTAGTACAACATGTACATATACTGAGAGCTAGGTACAATGAAGACAAGTCCAATATGTTCAAGTACAGAGAGCTACCATTTTGGCAGATCAGTCCAACATATCCATGTACAGAGAGCTAGCTACATGGCAGACGAGTCCAAAATGTCCATATACGGA
>NW_006409161.1:151741-169205 GCF_000296735.1 Chrysochloris asiatica
ACAGAGAGCTACCATTTTGGCAGATCAGTCCAACATATCCATGTACAGAGAGCTAGCTACATGGCAGACGAGTCCAAAATGTCCATATACGGAGAGCTAGCTACATGGCAGGGTCTTGCAACATTTCCATATAATGGGTTCTAGCTACAAGTAGATGAGTCCAATTTGTCTATATACTGAGAGCTAGCTAGATGCCAGACATGTCCAATATGTTCAAGTACAGATAGCTACCAACTTGACAGATCAGTCCAACATATCCATGTACAGAGAGTTAGATACATGGCAGATGAGTCCAAAATGTCCGTATATGGAAAGCTAGCTACATGGCAGGGTATTGCAACATTTCCATATAAAGAGTTCTAGCTACAAGGCAGATGAGTCCAACTTGTATATGTGCTGCAAGCTAGCTATATGTCAGAGTAGTCCAACATGTCCATATAGAGTGTACTTGCTACATGGAAGTGTAGAGCAACATTTCCGTATACAGAGAGCTAGCTACATGTCATACAAGTCCAATATGTTCATATATAGAGAGCTACCAACTTTGCAGATCAGTCCAACATATCCATGAACAGAGAGCCATCTACATGGCAGATGAGGCCAAGATGTCCATATACAAAGAGTTAGCTTCAAGGCAGAGTAGGGAAACATTACCATATACAGGGTAATAGCTACATGACAGTTGAGGCCAACATGTCCATACACTGACAAATAACTACATGACTGACAAGTAAACTATGTTTATATACAGAGAACTACCTACTTGACAGATCAGACCAACATATCCATGTACTGAGTGCTAGTTAAATGGCAGATGATCCAAAATGTCCATATACAGTGAGCTAGCTTTCTGATAGATAGTGCAACATTTCCATATACATTGTTATAGCTACGAGGCAGATGAGTCCATCTTGTCTATATACAGAGAGCTAGCTAAATCGCAGAGTAATGCAACATTTCCTTATACAGGGTACTAGTTACATGGCAGATGAGTATAACATGTCCATATACTGAGAGCTAGCCAAATGGCAGACAAGTCCAATATGTTCATACACAGAGAGCTAGCTACATGGCAGGGTAGTGCAACATTTCCATATATAGAGTTCTCGGTAGAAGGCAGATGAGTCCAATTGGTCTATATTCAGAGAATTAGCTACATGGCAGAGTAGGGCAACATTTCCATGTACAGTGTTCTAGCTACATGGCAGATGTTGTCGAACGTGTCCATATACTGACAAATAAAAACATGGCTGAGAAGTAAAATATGTTCATATACCGAGAACTACCTACTTGGCAGATCAGACCAACATATCCATGTAGAGAGTGCTAGTTACATGGCATACGATTCCAAAATGTCCATATGCAGTGAGCTTGCTATCTTTTAAGTTAAAGTATCATTTCCATATACATTGTTATAGCTACAAGGAAGATGAGTCCATCTTGTCTATATACAGAGAGCAAGCTACATGCAGAGTATTGCAACATTTCCATATACAGGGTACTAGCTACATGGCAAATGAGTCTAACATGTCCATATACTGAGAGATAGCTACATGGCAGACAAGTCCAATATGTTCATATACAGAGAGCTAGCTACATGGTAAGGGAGTGCAACATTTACATATACAGAATTCTAACTACAAGGCAGAAGAGTCAAATTCGTCTATATACAGAGAGTAGTCCAACATATACTTATATAGGGTACTATCTACATGGCAGATGAGTCCAACATGTCCTTATACAGAGAGCTAGCTACATGGCAGGGTAGTGCAACATTTCCATATACAGAGATCTAACTACATGGCAGATGTGTCCAACGTGTCCATATACTGAGAGCCACTTACATGGCAGAGTAGTCCAACATGTGCATATATAGGGTACTAGCTACATGGCAGATGAGTCCAATGTCTCCTTATACTGAGAGCTAGCTCCATTGCATATAAGTCATTCTTTTCTATATAGAGAGAGCTAGCTACAGGGCAGACGAGTCCAAAATATTCACATACAGAGAGCCAGCTACATGACAGGAAAGTGAAACTCATTCCATATACAGAGTTCTAGCAACAAGTCAGATGAATCCAACTTGTCTATATACAGAAAGCTTGTTACATGAAATAGTAGTGCAAATTTCCATATGCAGAATTCTAGCTACAAAGGCAGATATGTCCAACCTGTCCATATACTGGGAGCTAGCTACATCCAGAGTAGTCCAACATGTCCATATACTGGGTTCTAGTTACATGGCAGATTAGTCCAACATGTCAATATACTGAGAGCTAGCTACATGGCAGAGTAGTCCAACATGTCTATATACTGGGTACCAGCATCATGGCAGATGAGTCCAAATTGTCCATATACTGAGAGTTAGCTACATGGCAAATAAGTCCAATATGTTCATATTCAGAGAGCCACCTACATGGCAGGGTAGTGCAACATTTCCATATACGGAGTTCTAGCTATAAGGCAAAGTATTCCAGCTTGACCATATACTGAGAGCTAGCTACATGGCAGACAAATCCAATATATTCATATACAGAGAGCTACCTACTTTGTAGGACAGTCCAATAAGTACATGTAGAGAGAGCTATCTACATGGCAGACAAGTCCAAAATGTCCATATACAGAGAGCTAGCTACTTGGCAGGGAATTGCAACATTTCCATATACAGAGTTCTAGCTACAAGCCAGATTAGACCAACTTGTCTATATACAGAGAGCTAGCTACATGGCAGAATATTCTAACATTTCCATATACAGAGTTTTTGCTACATGGCAAATGTGTCCATCGTGTCCATATACTGAGAGCTAGCTATATGGCAGATTAGTCCAACATTCCCATATACAAGGTACTACCTACATGGCAGATGAGTTCAACATATCCATATACTGAGAGCTAGTTACATGACAGACAATTCCAATATGTTTATATACTGACAGTTACCTATATGGTAGGGAAGTGCAACATTTCCATATACAGAGTTCTTTCTACAAGGCAAATGAGTCCAACCTGACTATATACTGAGAGCTAGCTACATGGCAGACAAGTCAATATGTTCATATACAGAGAGCTATCTACATGGCAGGGGAGTTCAACGTTTCAATATACAGATTTCTAGTTACAAGGCAGATGATTCCAACTTGTCTATATACTGAGAGATAGGTACATGGTTGACTAGTCAAACATGTCCGTATACAGGGTACTAGCTATATGGCAGATGACTCCAACATGTCTATATAATGAGAGCTCGCTACATCCAGACAAGTCCAATGTGTTCATATCCAGAGAGCTACGTACTTAGCAGATCACTCCAACTTATTCATGTACAGAGAGCTAGCTCCATGGAAGATGAGTCCAAAATGTCCATATACAGAGTGCTAGCTCCATGGCACAGTAGTGCAACATTTCCATATGCAGAGTTCTAACTAAAAGGCAGATAATTCCAACTTATCAATATACAGAGAGCTAGCTACATGGCAGGGTAGTGCAATATGTCCATATACAGAGTTCCAGCTACAAGGCAGATGATTTGAACTTGTGTATTTACAGAGAGCTAGCTACATGGCAGGATAGTGCAACATTTCCATATACAGAGTTCTAGCTACAAGGCAAATGAGTCTAAATTGTCTATATACAGAGAGCTAGGTACATGGCAGGGTAGTGAAACATTTCCATATACAGAGCTCTAGCTACAAGGCAGATGAGTCCAACTTGTGTATATATAGAGAGAGAGCTACATGGCAGAGCAGTGCAACATTTCCATATACAGGGTTCTAGCTACATGACAGATGTGTCCAACGTGTCCATATACTGAGAGCTAGCTACATGGCAGAGTAGTCCAACATTTCCATATACAGCGTACTAGCTACATGGAAGAAGAGTCCAACATGTCCATATACTGAGAGCTAGCTACATGCAGACAAGTGCAATATGTTCATATACAGAGAGCTAGCTACAAGACATGGTAGATCAACATTTCCGTTTACAGAGTTCTAGTTTCAAGGCAGATGACTCCAACTTGACCATATACTGAAAGCTAGCTACATGGCAGAAAATTCCAATATGTTCAAGTACAGAGAGCTAGCTACTTGGCAATTCAGTCCAACATATCCATGTACAGAGAGCTAGCTACATGGCAGATGAGTCCAAAATGTCCAGATACATAGAGCTAGCTCCATGTCAGGTTTGTACAAGATTTCCATATACAGAGTTCTTGCTACCAGGCAGATGAACCCAACTTTTCTATATACTGAGAGCTAGCTATATGGCAGAATATTACAACATGTCCATATATAGGGTACAAGCTACATGGATGACAATTCCAAAATGTCAGTATACAGAGAGCTACCTACCTGGCAGGGCAGGGCAACATTTCCATATACAGAGTTCTTGCTACAAGCAGATGAGTCCAACTTGTCTATAAACAGAGAGATAGTTTCATGGCATAGTAGTGTAACATTTGCATGTGCAGAATTCTAGCTACATGGCAGATGTGTCCAAGCTGCCCATATACTGGGAGCTAGCTACATTCAGAGTAGTTCAACATGTCCATATACTAGGTACTAGATACATTGCAGATTAGTACAACATGTCCATATACTGAGAGCTAGGTACAGGGCAGACAAGTCCAATATGTTCAAGTACAGAGAGCTACCATTTTGGCAGATCAGTCCAATATATCCATTTACAGTGATCTACGTACATGGCATACAAGTCCATAATGTTCATATATAGAGAACTAGCTACATGGCAGGGTATTGCAACATTTCCATATAAAGGGTTATAGCTACAAGGAAAATGATTCCAACTTGACTATTTACTGCGTGCTAGCTACGTGGCAGACAAATACAATATATTCATGTACAGAGAGCTATCTACTTTGTAGAACAGTCCAACATATCCATGACAGAGAGCTTGCTACACGGCAGACAAATCCAATATGTTCATGTATACCGAGCTACCAACTTGGTAGATCAGTCCAACATACCCATGTCCAGATACCTAACTACATGGCATACGAGTCCAAAATGTCCATACACTGAGAGCTACCTACATGGTAGATCAGTACAAAATGTTCATATACAAAGATCTAGCTCCATGGCAGACAAGTCCAATATGTTCATACCCAGAGAGCTATCTACATGGCAGGGGAGTGCAACATTTCAATGTACAGATTTCTAGCTACAAGGCAGATGATTTCAACTTGTCTATATACTGAGAGTTAGCTACATGGCTGAGTAGGCCTACATGTCCATATACAGGTTACTAGCTACATGGCAGATGACTCCAAAATGTCTATATAATGAGAGCTAGGTACATACAGACAAGTCCAATATGTTAATATCCAGAGAGCTACATACTTAGAAGATCAGTCCAACTTATCCATGTACAGAGAGCTAGCTCCATGTCAGACGAGTCCAAAATGTCCATATACAGAGTGCTAGCTCGATGGCAAAATAGTGCAACATTTCCATATGCAGAGTTCTAACTAAAAGGCAGATAAGTCCAACTTATCTATATACAGAGAGCTAGCTACATGGCAGGGTAGTGCAATATATCCATATACAGAGTTCTAGCTATAAGGCAGATAAGTCCAACTTATCTATATACAGAGAGCTAGCTACATGACAGGGTAGTGCAATATATCCGTATACAGTGTTCTAGCTACAATGCAGATGAGTCCAACTTGTCCATATACTGAGAGCTAGCTACATGGCAAACGAGTCCAAAATATCCATATACAGAGAGCTAGCTACATGGTACGGTAGTAAACATTTCCATATATAGAGTTCTAGCTACAAGGCAGATGAGTCCAAATTGTTTATCTACTGAGAGCTAACTACATGGCAGACAAGTCCAATATGTTCATATACGGAGAACTACCTACTTGGCAGATCAGAACAACATATCAATATACAGAGTTCTATCTACATTGCAGACGAGTCCAAAATGACCTTATACAGAGAGCTAGCTACCTGGCCTGGTAGTGCAATATTATCATATACAGAGTTCTAACTACAAGGCAGATGAGTCCAATATATTCATATATAGAAAACCAGCAACTTGGCAGATCAGTCCAACATATCCATGTACAGAGGGCTACCTACATAGCAGATGAGTCCAAATTGGCCATATGCAGAGAGCTAGCTACCTGGCATGGTAGTGCAACATTTCCATATACAGAGTTCTAGCTACATGGCCGATGTGTTCAACGTGTCCATACATTGAGAGCTAGCTGCATGGCTGAGTTGTCCATCATGTTCCTGTACAGGGTACTAGCTACATGGCAGAGGAGTCCAACATGTCCATATACTGAAGGCTAGCTACATGGCAGACAAGTTCAATATGTTCATATGCAGAGAGCTAGTTACATGGCAGGGTGGTGCAACATTGCCATATACAGAGTTCTAACTACAAGGCAGATGGGTCCAAATTATCTATATACTGAGAGTGAGCTCCATGGCAGAGTAGTGCAATATATCCATATACAGAGTTCTAGCTACAAGGCAGATGAGTCCAACTTGTCTATTTACAGAAAGATAGCTACATGGCAGCATAGTGCATCATTTCCATATACATAGTTCTAGCTACAGGGTAATCGAGTCCAAATTGTCTGTATACAACGAGCTAGCTACATGGCAGGGTAGTGCAACATTTTCATATTCAGAGTTCTAGCGACAAGGTGCATGAGTCCAACTTGTCTATATACAGAGAGCTAGCTACAGGGCAGCATAGTGCAACATGTACCTATACAAGTACTAGCTTCATGGCAGATGAATCCAACATCACCATGTACTGTGAGCAAGCTCCATGGCAGAGAAGTCCAATATGTTCATATAGAGAGAGTAAGTTACATGGCAGCGTAGTGCAACGTTTCCAAATACAAAGTTCTAGCTACATAACAGATGTTTCAAAAATGTCCATATACAGAGAATTAGCTCTGTAGTCCAAAATGTCAGAGTAGTCCAAAATGTCCATATACATTGTACTAGCTATAAGGCTTATGAGTCCAACTTCTCTATATACAGAGAGCTAGCTACATGGCAGAATAGTGCATCATTTCCATATACATGGTTAAAGCGACCCGGCAGATGAGTCTAAAGTGTTCATATTTTGAAAGCTGCCTACATGGCAGAGTAGTGCATCATGTCCATATACACGGTACTTTCTACATTGCAGACAAGTCCAATATGTTCATATACAGAGAACTACCTACTTGGCAGATCACTCCTAAATATCCATGTACAGAGAGCTTGCTACATGACAGACAAATCCAAAATGTCTATATACAGAGAACAAGCTATATGACAGTGTAGTGATACATTTCCAAATACAGAGTTCTGGCTACATGGCAGATGTTTCCAACGTGCCCATATACAGAGAGCTACCTACATGACAGGTCTGTCCATAATATCCATGTACAAATAGCTAGCTACATGGCAAACGAGTCCAAAATGTCCATATAGAGAGATCTGGATACTTGGCTGGGTAGTGCAACATTTCCTTATACAGTGTTCTAGCTACAAGGCAGATCAGTCCAACTTGACTATAAACTGAGAGCTAGCTACATGTCATATAACTCTCTTATGTTCATATGCAGAGAGCTATCTGCTTTGCATATAACTCCAACACATCCATGTACAGAGAGCTAGCTACATGGCAGACGAGTCCAAAATGTCCATATACAGAGAGCTAGCTACATGGCATGGTAGTGCAACATTTCCATATACAGAGTTCTAGCTACAAGGTAGATGAGTCCAACTTGTCTATATTCACAGAGATAGCTACATGGCAGAGTAATTCCACATATCCAGATACAGAGGTCTAGCTACATGGCAGATGTTTGAAACTTGTCCATATACTAGGAGCTAGCTACATGGCAGAATAGGCCAACATGTTCATATACAGGGTACTAGCTACATGGGAGATGAGTCCAACATGTCAATATACTGAGAGTTAGCTACATGGTAGACAAGTCCAATATGACCAAGTACAGAGAGCTACCTACTTGGTAGATCAGTCCAACATATCCATGTACAGAGAGCTAGCTACATGGCAGACAAGTCCAAAATGTCCATATATAGAGAGAGCTAACTCCATGGCAGGTTTGTGCAAGATATCCATATACAAAGTTCTAGCTACATGGCAGATGAATCCAACTTTTCTATATACTGAGCGATCGCTACATGGCAGAGTAGTCCAACATATCCACATATAGGGTACTAGCTATGTGGTTGATGAGTCCAAAATATCCATATACAGAGAGCTACCTACCGGGCAGGGTAGTGCAACATTTCCATATACAGAGTTCTAGCTAAAAGGCAGTTGAGTCCATCTTTTTAATATAAAGAGAGCTATCTACATCGCAGAGTAGTGCAACATTTCCATATACAGAGTACTAGCTACATGGCCAATATGTCCATACACTGAGAGTTATCTGCATGGCAGAGTAGTCAAACATGTCCATATACAGGGTACTAGCTACATGGCAGATGCGTCCAACATGTCCATATACTGAATGCTAGTTACATTGTAGGGCAGTGCAACATTTCCATATACAAAGTTCCAGCTACAAGCAGATGTGTCCAACTTGTCTATATACAGAGAGCTAGTTACATGGCATTGTAGTGTATAATTACCATATGCAGAATGCTAGCTACATGGCAGATGTGTCCCACCTGTCCATATACTGGGAGCTAGCTACACCCAGAGTAGTCCAACATGTCTATATACTAGGTACTAGCTACATGGCAGAGTAGTCCAACATGTCCATATACTGAGAGCCATCTACATTGCAGACAAGTCCAATATGTTCATATACAGAGAGCTAGATACATGGCAGGGAATTGCAACATGTCCACATACAGAGTTCTAGCTACAAGGCAGATGAATCCAACTTGAGTATATACTGAGAGCCAGCTGCATGGCAGACGAGTACATCATGTTAAAGTATATAAAGCTACCAACTTGGCAGATCAGTCCAACATATCCATGTACAGAGAGCTAGATACATGGCAGACAATTCCATAATATCCATATACGGAGAGCTAGCTACATGCCAGGGTAGTGCAACATTTCCATATAAAGAGTTCTAGCTACTAGGCAGATGAGTCCAACTTGTCTATATACTGAGAGCTAGATAAATGGCATAGTAGTCCAACATGTCCATGTAGAGTGTACTAGCTACATGGCAGAGTAGTGCAACATTTCCGTATACAGAGAGCTGGCTACATGGCAGAAAAGTCCAATATGTTCATATACAGAGAGCTACCAACTTTACAGATCAGTCCAACATATCCATGATGAGCCCAAGATGTCCATATACAGAGAGTTAGCTACATGGCAGGGTAGTGCAACATTTTCATATACAGAGTTCTACCTAGAAGGCAGATGAGTCCAACTTGTGTATATACAGAGAGCTAGCTACATAGCAGAATAGGGCAACATTTCCATATACAGTGTTCTTTCTACATGGCAGCTGGGTACAACGTGTCCATATCCTGAGAGCTAGCTACATGGCAGACAAGTCCAATATGTTCATATAAAGAGAGCTAGCTTCAAGGCAGGGTAGTGCAACATTTCCATTTACAGAGCTGTATCGTCAAGGCAGATGAGTTGAACTTGACTATATACAGATAGCTTGCTACATGGCAGAGTAATGCAACATCTCCACATACAGAGTTCTAGCTACATGGCAGATGTAGGGCAACATTATCATATACAGGGTACTAGCTACTTGGAAGATGAGTCCAACATGTCCATATAATGACAAATAACTACATGGTTGACAAGTAAAATATGTTCATATACAGAGAACTACCTACTTGACAGATCAGACCAACATATCCTTGTAGAGAGTGCTAGTTACATGGCATACGAGTCCAAAATGTCCATATACAGTGAGCTAGCTATCTGGTAGATAGTGCAACATTTCCATATACATTGTTATAGCTTCAAGGTAGATGAGTCCATCTTGTCTATATACAGAAAGCTAGCTAAATCGCAGAGTAGTGCAACATTTCCATATACAGGGTACTAGCTACATGGCAGATGTGTCTACCATGTCCATATACTGAGAGCTAGCTACATGGCAGACAAGTCCAATATGTTCATATACAGATAGCTAGCTACATGGCAGGGTATTGCAACATTTCTATATACATAGTTCTAGCTACAAGACAGAAGAGTCCAAATTGTCTATATACAGAGAGATAGCTACATGGCAGAGTAGTCCAACATTTACATATTTAGGGTACTAGTTACATGGCAGATGAATCCAACATGTCCTTATACGGAGAGCTAGCTACTTGGCACATAAGCCAATCTTCTCTATAGAGAGAGAGCTAGCTACATGGCAAATGAGTCCAAAATGTTCATAAAAAGATAGAGAGCTACATGGCAGGAAAGTGCAACATTTCCATATACAGAGTTTTAGCTACAAGTCAGATGAGTCCAACGTGTTCATATACTGAGAGCTAGCTATATGGCAGAGTAGGGCAATATTTCCATATACAGAGATCTAGCTACATGGCAGATGTGTGCAACGTGTCCTTATACTGAGAGCTAGCTACATGGCACATAAGTCAATCTTTTCTATATAGAGAGCGCTAGTTACATGGCATACGAGTCCAAAATGTTCATATAGAGTGAGCTAGCTATCTGGTAGGGTAGTGTAATATTTCCATATACATTGTCATAGCTACAAGGCAGATGAGTCCATTTTTTCTATATACAGAGAGCTAGCTAGCTACATCGCAGAGTAGTGCAAAATTTCCATATACAGAGTTCTTGCTACATAGCCAATATGTACAATGTGTTCATACTCTGGGAGCTAGCTGCATGGCAGAGTAGTGCAACATGTGCATATACAGGGTACTAGCTACATGGCAGATGCGTCCAACATGTCCATATACTGAGAGTTATCTACATGGCAGGGTAGTGCAACATTTCCATATAGAGCGTACTAACTACAAGGTAGATGAGTCCAACTTGTCTATATATAGAGAGCTAGCTATATGCCAAAGTAGTGCAACATTTCCATATACTGGGTACTAGCTACATGGCATATTAGTCCAACATGTCCATGTACTGAAACCTAACTACATGGTAGACAAATCCAGTTTGTTCATATGCAGGGAGCTAGCTACATGGCAGGGTATTGCAACATTTCCACATACAGAGTTCAAGCTACAATGCAGATGAGTCCAACTTGTCTATATTCTGACAGTTAGGTACATGGCAGACAAGTCCAACATGTTCAAGTACAGAGAGCTGCAAACTTGGCAGATCAATCCAATATATCCATGTTTAGAGAGCTAGGTACATTGCAGACAAGTCCAAAATGTCCATATACAGAGAGTTGCCAACTTGGCAGATTAGTCCAACCTATCCATGTACATGGCAGACGTGTCCAAAATGTCCATACACTGAGAGCTACCTACATGGAAGATCAGTCCAAAATACTCAGATACAAAGATCTAGCTACATGGTAGACAAGTCCAATATGTTCATATACAAAGAGCTAGCTACGTGGCAGGGTAGTGCAACATTTCAATATACAGAATTCTAGCTACAAGGCAGATGATTCCAACTTGTCTATATACTGAGAGTTAGCTACATGGATGAGTAGTCCAACATGTCCATATACAGGGTACTAGCCACATGCCTGATGAGTCCAACATGTCCATATAATGAGAGCTCGCTACATCCATACAAGTCCAATATGTTCACATACAGAGAGCTACCTACTTAGCAGATCAGTCCAACTTATTCATATACAGAGAGCTAGCTCCATGGCAGACGAGTCCAAAATGTCCATATACACATTGCTAGCTCCATGGCAGAGTAGTGCATCAGTTCCATATACAGAGTTCTAACTATAAGGTAGATGAGTCCAACTTATCTATATACAGAGAGCTAGCTACATGGCAGGGTAGTGCAATATATCCATATACAGAGTTCTACCTACAAGGCAGATGAATCCAACTTGTCTATTTACAGAGAGCTAGCTACATGGCAGGATAGTGTAACATTTCCATATTCAGAGTTCTAGCTACAAGGCAGATGAGACCAAATTGTCTATATACAGAGAGCTAGCTACATAGCAGGGTAGTGCAATGTTTCCATATACAGAGCTCTAGCTACAAAGCATATGAGTAAAACTTGTCTATATACAGAGAGCTAGCCACATGGTAGCATAGTGCAACATGTCCATATACAAGGTACTAGCTATGTGGCAGATGAATCTAACATGTCCATGTACTGAGAGCTAGCTACATGGCAGACAAGTCCAATATATTCATATAGAGAGAGTGAGTTACATGGTAGAATAGTGCAATGATTCCATATACAGAGTTCTAGCTACATAACAGATGTGTCCAAAATGTCCATATACCGAGAGTTAGCTACATGTCAGAGTAGTCCAAAATGTCCATATAGGGTAATAGCTACAACTTGTCTATATAAAGACAGCAAGTTACATGGCAGAGTAGTGCATCATTTCCATATACAGGGTCCAAGCTACATGGCAGATGAGTCCAAAGTGTCCATAAACTGAGAGCTAGCTACATGACAGAGTAGTCCAACATGTCCATATAGAGTGTGCTAGCTACATGGCAGATGAGTCCAACATGTCCATATACTGAGAGCTAGCTACGTGGCAAATGCACGGTAGTGCAACATTTCCATATACAGAGTTATAGCTTCAAGACAGATCAATCCAGCTTGACTATATACTGAGAGCTAGCTATATGTCAGACAAGTACCATATGTTCATATACAGAGAGCCAACTTCTTTGCATATTAGTCCAACATATCTATGTACAGAGAGCTAGCTTCATTGCAGACGAGTCCAAAATGGCCATATACAGAGAGCTACCAACTTGGCAGATCAGTCCAACATATCCATGTACACAGAACTAGCTACATGGCAAACGTGTAGAAAATGTCCATACACTGTAAGCTACCTACATGGAAGATCAGTCCAAAACACTCATATGCAAAGAACTATCTACATGGCAGACAAGTCCAATATGTTCATATACAGAGAGCTAGCTACATGGCAGGGTAGTGCAACTATTCCATATACAGAGTTCTAGCTAAAAGGCAGATCAATCCAACTTGTCAATATACAGATAATTAGCTACATGGCAGAGTAGTCCAATATGCCTGTATATAGAGAGCTAGCTACATGGAAGGGTAGTGCATCCTTTCCATATACAGGGTTCCAGCTACGTGGCAGATGAGTCCAAAGTAGTCATATTCTGAAACCTACCTACATGGCAGAGTAGTGCAACATGTTCATATACATGGTACTAGCTACATTGCAAACAAGTCCAATATGTTCATATACACAGAGCTAGCTACATGGCAGTGTAGTGCAACATTTCCATATACCGGGTACTACCTACATGTCAGACGAGTCCAATATGTTCATATACAGAGAATGACCTACTTAACAGATCAGTCCAATATATCCATATACAGAGAGCTAGCTACATGCAGACTAAATCAAATGTCTATATACAGAGAGCTAGCTACATGGCAGAGTTGTGCAATATTTCCATACACAGAGTTCTAGCTACAAGATAAATGAGTCCAAATTGTCTATATACAGAGAGCGAGCTCCATGGCAGAGTAGTGCAACATTTCCATATACAGAGTTCTAACTACAAGGTAGATGAGTCCAAATTATCTATATACAGAGAGCTAGGTACATGGCAGGGTAGGGCAATATATCCATATACAGAGTTCTAGCTACAATGCAGATGAATCCAACTTGTCTATTTACAGAGAGCTAGCTACATGGCAGAGTAGTCCAACATGTCCATACACAGGGTAGTAGCTACATGGCAGATGAGTCCACCATGACCATATACTGAGAGTTAGCTACATGGCAAATGAGTCCAAAATGTCCATATAGAGAGAGCTAGATACCTGGCTGAGTAGTTCGACATTTCCTTATACAGACTTCTAGCTTCAAGACAGATGAGTCCAACTTGACTATATACTGAGAGCTAGCTACGTGTATATGTTCATATACAGAGAGCTACCTTCTTTGCATATTAGTGCAACATATCCATGTACAGAGCACTAGCTACATTGTAGAAGAGTCCAAAATATCCATATACAGAGAGCTAGCTACATGGCACGGTAGTGCAACATTTCCATATACATAGTTCTAGCTACATGACAGATGTGTCCAACGTGTCCATATACTGAGAGCTAGCTACATGGCAGAGTAGCCCAACATGTCCATATACAGGCTAATAGCTTCATGGCAGATGAGTCCAACATGTCCATATACTGAGAGCAAGCTACATGGCAAACGAATCCAAAATGTCCATATACAGAGAGCTAGCTACCAGGCTGGGTAGTGCAACATTTCCATATAGAGAGTTCTAGTTTCAAGGCAGATCAGTCCAACTTGACTATATACTGAGAGCTAGCTACATGTCAGACAAGTACCATATGTTCATATACAGAGAGCTAACTTCTTTGCATATTAGTCCAACATATCCATGTACAGAGAGCTAGCTACATGGCAGATGAGTCCAAAATGTCCATATACAGAGAGCTAGCTACATGGCATGGTAGTGCAACATTTCCATATACAGAATTCTAGCTACAAGGCAGATGAGTCCAACTTGTCAAAATACTGAGAGCTGACAACATGGCAGACTAGTCCAATAAGTTCATATACAGAGAACTACCTACTTGGCAGATGAGACCAACATATCCATGTACAGAGAGCTTGCTACATTACAGACGAGTCCAAAATGGCCATATACAGAGAGCTACCAACTTGGCAGATCAGTCCAACATATCCATGTACAGAGAACTAGCTACATGGCAAACGTGTAGAAAATGTCCATACACTGTAATCTACCTACATAGAAGAACAGTCCAAAACACTCATATGCAAAGAACTATCTACATGGCAGACAAGTCCAATATGTTCATATACAGAGAGCTAGCTACATGGCAGAAAAGTCCAATATGTTCATATACAGAGAGCTAGCTACATGGCAGGGTAGTGCAACTATTCCATATACAGAGTTCTAGCTGCAAGGCAGATCAATCTAACTTGTCAATATACAGAGAGTTAGCTACATGGCAGAGTAGTCCAATATGTCCATATACAGGGTACTAGCTACATGGCAGATGAGTCCAACATGTCCATATAATGAGAGGTAGCTACATCCAGACAAGTCCTAAATGTTCATATCCAGAGAACTACCTACTTAGCAGATCGATCCAACTTATCCATGTACAGAGAGCTAGCTACATTGCAGATGAGTCCAAAATGTCCATATACACAGCGCTAGCTCAAAGGCAGTGTAGTGCAAAATTTCTATATAAAGAGTTCTAACTATAAGGCAGATGATTACAACTTATGTATATACACAGAGCTAGCTACTTGGCAGGGTCGTGCAATATATCTATATACAGAGTTCTAGCTACAAGGCTGATGAGTCTAAATTGTCTGTATACAGAGAGCTAGTTACATGGCAGGGTAGTGCATCATTTCCATATACAGGGTTCCAGCTACATGGCAGATGAGTCCAAAGTGTTCATATTCTGAAACCTACTTACATGGCAGAGTAGTGCATCATGTCCATATACACGGGACTAGCTACATTGCAAACAAGTCCAATTTGTTCATATACAAAGAGCTATCTACATGGCAGTGTAGTGCAACATTTCCATATACAGGGTACTACCTACATGTCAGACAAGTCCAATATGTTCATATACAGAGAACGACCTACTTGGCAGATCAGTCCAACATATCCATATCCATGTACAGAGAGCTAGTTACTTGGCAGACAAAATCAAAAGTCTATATACAGTGAGTTAGCTGCATGGCAGAATTGTGCAATATTTCCATATACAGAGTTCTAGCTACAAGACAAATGAGTCCAAATTGTCTATATACATAGAGCGAGCTCCATGACAGAGTAGTGCAACATTTCAATATACAGATTTCTTACTACAAGGCAAATAAGTCAAACTTATCTATATACAGAGAGCTAGACACATCGCAGGGTAGTGCAATATATCCATATTCAGAGTTCTAGCTACAATGCAAATGAGTCCAACTAGTCTATTTACAGAGAGCTAGCTACATGGCAGAGTAATCCAACATGTCGATATGCAGGGCACTAGCTGCATGACAGATGAGTCCAATATGTCCATATACTGAGAGCTAGCTACATGGCAAATGAGTGCAAAATGTCCATATAGAGAGAGTTAGATACCTGGCTGAGTAGTGCAACATTTCCATATACCGACTTCTAGCTTCAAGGAAGATAAGTCAAACGACTATATACTGAGAGCTAGCTACATGTCAGACAAGTTCAATACGTTGATGTACAGAGAGCTACGAACTTGGCAGATCAGTTCAACATATCCATGTACAGAGAGATAGCTTCATGGCAGACGAGTCCAAAATATCCATATACAGAGAGCTAGCTACATGGCATTGTAGGGCAACATTTCCATGTTCAGAGTTCTAGCTGCAAGGCAGATGAGTCCAATTTTTCTATATACTGAGAACTAGCTGCATGGCACAGTAGTCCGACATGTCCATATACAGAGAACAACCTACTTGGCAGATCAGAACAACATATCCATATAAAGTGTTCTATCTACATTGCAGACAAGATCCAAATGGCCATATACAGAGAGCTAGCTACCTGGCCTGGTAGTACAACATTTCAATATACAGAGTTCTAGCTACATGGCCGATGTGTTCAATGTGTCCATACATAGAGAGCTAGATGCATGGCATAGTAATCCAACATGTCCATATACAGGGTACTAGCTACGTGGCAGAGGAGTCCAACATGTCCATATACTGAGAGCTAGCTACATGACAGAAATGTCCAATATGTTCATATACAGAAAGCTACCTACTTGCCAGATCAGTCCAACATGTCCATGTACAGACAGCTAGCTACAGGGCAGACGAGTCCAAATTGTCCTTATACATAGAGCTAACTATATGGCAGGGTAGTGCAAGATTTCCATATACAGAGTTCTAGTTACAAGGCAGATGCGTCCAGCTTTTCTATATACTGACAGCTAGCTACATGGCAGAGTAGTGCAACATTTCCATATACAGAGTTCTAACTACATGGTAGATATTTCCAACGTGACCATATACTGAGAGCTAGCTGCATGGAAGAGTAGTGCAACATTCCCATATACAAGGTACTACCTACATGGCAGATATGTCAAACATGTCCGTATACTGAGAGCTAGTTACATGGCAGACAAGTCCAATATGTTCATATACAGAGAGCTAGCTACATGTAGGGTCGTGCAACATTTCCGTATACAGAGTTCTAGGTACAAGGCAAATAACCCAACTTGACTATATACTGAGAGCTAGCTACATGGCAGACAAGTCCAATATGTTCATATACAGAGAGCTACCTACTTTGTAGAACAGTCCAACATATAC
>NW_006409161.1:169305-181626 GCF_000296735.1 Chrysochloris asiatica
ACATGGCAGACAAGTCCAATATGTTCATATACAGAGAGCTACCTACTTTGTAGAACAGTCCAACATATACATGTACAGAGAGCTTACTACATGGCAGACGAGTCCAATATGTTCTTGTATAGAGAGCTGCCAACTTGGCATATCAGTCTAACATATCCATGTACAGAGAGCTAGCTAAATGGCAGACGTGGCCAAAATGTCCATACACTGAGAGCTACCTACATGGAAGATCAGTCTAAAATACTCATATACAAAGATCTAGCGACATGGCAGACAAGTACAACATGTTCATATACAAAGAGCTAGCTACATGGCAGGGTAGTCCAACATTTCAATATACAGATTTCTAGCTATAAGGCAGATAATTCCAACTTGTCAATATACAGAGAGTTAGCTACATGGCAGAGTCGTTCAGTATGTCCATATGCAGTGTAATACCTACATGGCAGAGGAGTCCAACGTGTCCATATAATGAGAGCTATCTACATCCAGACATGTCTAAAATGTTCATATCCAGATAACGACATAATAGCAGATAGTTCAATTTATCCATGTAGAGAAAGCTAGCTCCATGGCAGACCAGTCAATAATGTCAATATACTGAGAGCTAGCTCCATGACAGGATAGTGCAAAATTTCCATATAAAGAGTTCTAACTACAAGGCAGGTGAGTCCAACATATCTATATACAGAGAGCTAGCTACATGGCAGGGTAGAGCAATATATCCATATACAGTGTACTAACTACAAGGCAGATGAGTCCTACTTGTCTATTTACAGAGAGCCAGCTACATGGCAGGATAGTGTAACATTTCCATATCCAGGGTTCTAGCTACAAGGTAGATGTGTCCAACGTGTCCATACACTGCGAGGAAGCTATATGGCAGAGTAGTCCAACATGTGATATACAGTGTAATAGCTACATGGCAGATGAGTCCAACATGTCCACATACAGAGAGACAGAGAGCTAGCTACTTGGCAGACAATTCCAATATGTTCATATACAGAGCACTAACTACATGGCAGGGTAGTGCAACATTTCCATAAACAGAGTTCTAGTTACAAGGCACATGAGTCCAACTTGTCTACATACACAGAGCTAGCTACATGGCAGAGTAGTGCAACATTTCCATATACAGAGTTGTAGCTACATGGCAGACGTGTCCAATGTGTCCATACACTGAGAGCTAGCTACCTGGCAGACGAGACCAAAATGTCCACATACAGAGAGATAGCTACATGGCAGACGAGTCCAACAAGTCCGTATATTGAGAGCTAGCTGCATGTCAGACAAGTCCAATGTTCATATACAGAGAGCTAGATATATGGCAGTGCAGTGCAACATTTCCATATACAGAGTTCTAGCTACAAGGTAGATGATTCCACCTTGTCTATATACTGAGAGCTAGCTACCTGGCAGACAAGTGTAATATGTTCATAGAGAGAGAGCTAGTTACATGGCAGTGTAGTGCAACATTTCCATATACAGAGTTCTAGCTTCAAGGCAGATGACTCAAACTTGTGTATGTACTGAGAGATAGCTGCATGACAGACAAGTCCAATATGTTCATATACAGAGATCTACCTTCTTGGTAGATCAGTCCAACATATCCTTGTACAGAGAGCTGGCTACATGGTAGACGAGTCCAAAATATCCATATACAGAGAGATAGCCACATGGCAGGGTACTGCAACATTTCCATATACAGAGTCCTAGTTGCAAGGCAGAGGAGTCCAACTTGTCTATATACAAAGAGCTAGCTACATGGCAGAGAAGTGCAACAATTACATATACAGAGTTCTAGCTAAATGGCAGATGTGTCCAATGTGTCCATACACTGCGAGCAAGCTATATGGTAGAGTAGTCCAACATGTCCATATACAGTGTAATAGCTACACGGCCGATGAGTCCAACATGTCCACATACTGAGAGCTAGTTTCATGGCAGACAATTCCAATATGTTCATATGCAGATCACTAACTAAATGGCAGGGTAGTGCAACATTTCCACATACGGAGTTCTAGCTACAAGGCACATGAGTCCAACTTGTCTATATAAAGATCGCTAGCTACATGGCAGAGTAATCCAACATGTCCATATACAGGGTAATAGCTACATGTCAGATGAGTCCAACATGTCCACATGCTGAGAGCTAGCTACATGGCTGACAATTCCAATTTGTTCATATACAGAGATCTAGCTACATGGCCGGGTAGTGCAACATTTCCATATACAATGTTCTAGCTACAAGGCAGATGAGTCCAACTTGTCTTTATACAGGGAGCTAGCTAAATGGCAAAGTAGTGCAACATTTGCATATACAGAGTTTTAGCTACATGGCAGATGTGTCCATCGAATCCATATACTGAGAGTTAGCTACATGGCAGAGTAGTCCAACATGTCCATATACAGGCCATTAGCTACATGGCAAATGAGTACATGTCCATATGCTGAGAGCTAGCTAGATGGCAGATAAGTCCAATATTTTCATATACAGAAAGCCAGATGCATGGCAGGGTTGTGTATCATTTCCATATACAGAGATCTAGATTCAAGGCAGATGAGTCAAACTTGCATATATTATGAGAGCTAGCTACATGGCAGACAATTCCCATATGTTCATATACAAATAGCTACTTACTTGGCAGATCAGTCCAACATAACCATGTGCAGAGAGCTAGCTATATGGCAGAGGAGTCCAAAATGTCCATATACAGACAGCTAGCTACATGGCAGAGTAGTGCAACATTTCCATATAGAGAGTTCTACCTACAAGGCAGATGAGTCCAACTTGTTTATATATAGAGAGCTAGCTACATGCCAAAGTAGTGCAACATTTCCATATACAGGGTACTATCTACATGGCAGATGAGCCCAACATGTCCATATACTGAGAGCTAGCTATATGGCAGACAAGTCCAATATGTTCATATACAGAAAGATAATTACATGGAACTTTCGTACAACATTTTCATATGCAGAGTTCTAGCTACAAGGCAGATGAGTCCAACGTGTGTTTATACAGAGAGCTAGCTACATGGCAGGGTAGTGCAACATTTTCATATACAGAGTTCTAGCTACATGGCAGATGTTTCCAGCATGTCCATATACTGACAGTTATCTACATCGCATCGTGGTCCAACAAGTCCATATACAAGGTACTAGCTACATGGCAGATATGTTCAACATGTCTATATAGGGAGAGCTACCTACATGGAAGAAAAATCCCATATGTACATATAAAAAGAGCTAACTACTTGGTAGATCAGTCCAACATATCCATGTACAGAGAGCTAGATACATGGCAGACGAGTCCAAAATGTCCATATACAAGAGCTAACTACATGGCAGGGAAATGCAACATTTTCATATACAGAGTTCTTGCTACAAGGCAGATGAGTCCAACTTATCTATATACAGAGGACTAGCTACATGTCAGGGTGTTTCAACATTTCCATATACAGAGTTGTAGCTACATGGCAGATGTGTCCAATGTGTCTATATACTGAGAGCTTGATACATAGAAGACAAGTCCAATATGTTATTATACATGGCAGGGTAGTGCAACATTTTCATATACAGAGTTCTAGCTACATGGCAGATGATTTCAACATGTCCATATACTGAAAGTTATCTACACCGCAGAGTAGTTCAACATGTCCATATACAGGGTACTAGCTACATGGCAGCTAAGTCCAACATGTCTATATAGTGAGAGCTACCTACATGGCAGAAAAATCCAATATGTTCATATACGGCGAGCTACCTACATTGCAGGCTAGTCCAACGTTTCCATATAAAGAGATCTAGCTTCAAGGTAGAATAGTCCAACTTGTCTATATACTAAGAGTTAGCTACATGACAGAAAAGTCCAAGATTTTCATATACAGAGAACTAACTACTTGGTAGATCAATCCAACATATCCATGTAAATAGAGCTAGCTACATGGCAGACGAGTCCAAAATGTTCATATACAGAGAGCTAGCTACATGGCAGTGTAGTGCAACATTTCCATATATAGAGTTCTAGCTACACAGCAGATGAATCCAACTTGTCAATACACTGAGAGCTAACTACATTGCAGACAAGTCCAATAAGTTCATATATAGAGAGCTACCTACTTGGTAGATCAATCCAAAATATCCATGTACAGAGAGCTAGCTAAGTGGCAGACAAGTCCAAAATGTCTATATAGAGAAAGCTACATACATGGCACGGTAATACAGTACTTCCATATACACAGTTCTAGCTACAAGGCAGATGAGTCCAACTTGTCTATATAAATGTAGCTAGCTACTTGGCAGAGTAGTGCAACATTTCCAGATACAGAGTTCTAGCCACATGGAAGATGTGTCCAACCTGTCCATATCCTGAGAGCTAGTTACTTGGCAGAATAGTGCAACATGTCCATATACAGGGTACCAGTTACATGGCAGATGAGTCCAACATGTCCATATACTGAGAGCTAGCTACATGGCAAACAAGTCCAATATGTTCACATACAGACAGCTAACTACTTGTTAGATTAGTCCAACATATCCATGTACTGAGAGCTAGGAAAATGACAGACAAGTCCAAAATGTTCATATACAGAGAGGTAGCTACAAAGTAGGGTAGTGCAACATTTACATATACAAAGTTCTAGCTACAAGGCAGATTAGTCCAACTTGGCAATATAAAGAAAGCTAGCTACATGGCAGAGTAGTACAACATTTCCAGATAGAGAGTTCTCGCCACGTGGAAGATGTGTCCAACCTCTCCATATAATGAGAGCTAGCTACTTGGCAGAGTAGTCCAACATGTCTATATACAGGCTACTAGCTACATGGCAGATGAGTCCAACATGTCCATATGCTGAGAGCTAGCTACATGGCAGAAAAGTCCAATATTTTCATATACAGAGAACCAGATACATGGCAGGGTTGTGCAACATTACCATATACAGAGTTCTAGATTCAAGACAGATGAGTCCAACTTGCATATATA
The DNA here is from genome assembly GCF_000296735.1 of Chrysochloris asiatica. Taxonomy (NCBI): domain Eukaryota; kingdom Metazoa; phylum Chordata; class Mammalia; order Afrosoricida; family Chrysochloridae; genus Chrysochloris; species Chrysochloris asiatica. Next base: position 174,293 of record NW_006409161.1, read on the forward strand.
CTGAGAGCTAGCTACATGGCAGACAATTCCCACATGTTCATATACAAATAGCTACTTACTTGGCAGATCAGTCCAACATATCCATGTGCAGAGAGCTAGCTATATGGCAGAGGAGTCCAAAATGTCCATATACAGAGAGCTAGCTACATGGCATGGCAGTGCAAAATTTCCATATAGAGAGTTCTAGCTACAAGGCAGATGAGTCCAACTTGTCTATATGTAGAGAGCTAGCTACATGCCAAAGAAGTGCAACATTTCCATATACAGGGTACTATCTAAATGGCAGATGAGTACAATATGTCCATATACTGAGAGGTAGCTATGTGGCAGACAAGTCCATCATGTTCATATACAGAAAGCTAGCTACATGGTATTGTAGTGCAACATTTCCATAAACAGAGTTCTACCTACAGACATATGAGTCCAAATTCTCCATATACTGAGACCTAGCTACATGGCAGAATAGTCCATCAAGTCCATCTATGTGGCAGATGAGTCCAGCATGTCCATATGCTGAGAGCTAGCGCTATGGCATACTAGTCCAATATGTTCATATACAGAGAGCTAACTACATGGCAGGGTTGTGCAACATTTCCATATACACTGTTGTAGCTACAAGGCAGATGAGTCCAACGTGTCCATATGCTGAGAGCTAGCTATATGGCCGAGTAGTCCAGCATGTCCATATACAGGGTACTAGCTACGTGGCAGATGAGTCCAGCATGTCCATATACTGAGAGCTAGCTACATGGCAGAGAAGTCCAATATATTCATATACATAGAGCTACCTACATGGCAGATCAGTCCAACATATCCATATACAGAGAGCTATCTACCTGGGAGATAGGGCATCATTTCCATATACAGAGTTCAAGCTACATGGCAGATGAGTCTAAAGTGTCCATATACTCAAAGCTAGTGACATGGCAGATGTGTACAAAATGTCCATATATAGAGAGCTAGCTATATGTCAGGGTATGGCACCATTTCCATATACAGATTTCTATCTACAATGCAGATGAGTTCAACTTGTCTATATAGAGAGAGCTAGCTCAATGGGAGAGTAGTCCAACATGTCCATATACAGAGTTCTACCTACATGGCAGATTTGGCCAACTTGTCCATATACTGAGGGCTAGCTACATGGCAGAGTATTACAACATGTCCAAATACAGTGTACTATCTACATGGCAGATGAGTCCAACGTGTCCATATACTGAAAGCTAGCTACATGGCAGAAAAGTCCAATGTGTTCATATACAGATAGCTAGCTACATGACATGGCCAACTTGTCCATATACTGAGGGCTAGCTACATGGCAGAGTATTGCAACATGTCCAAATACAGTGTACTATCTACGTGGCAGATGAGTCCAACATGTCCATATACTGAGAGCTAGCTACATAGCAGACAAGTCCTATATTTTCATGTACAGAGAACTAGCAACATGATAGGGTAGTGATACATTTCCATATACAGTGTTCTATCTACATGGAAGATATGTCCAACGTGTCCATATACTGAGAGCTACCTACATGGCAGTACAGACCAACATGTCCATATACATGGTACTAGCTACATGTCAGATGAGTCCAAAATGTCCATATACAGAGAGCTAGCTACATGGCAGAGAACTGCTTTATTTCCATATACAGATTTCAAGCTGCATGGCAGATGAGTCCAAAGTATTCATATACTGAGAGTTACCAACATAGCAGAGTAGTCCAACATGTCCATATACAGGGTACTAGCTCCATGGGAGATGAGTCCAACATATACGTATACTGAGATTTAGCTACATGGCAGACAAGTCCAATATGTTAATATACAGAGAGCTAGCTACATGGCAGAGTAGTGCAACATTTCCATATACAGAGGACTAGCTACAAGGCTGATGTGTCCAACGAATCCAAAAACTGAGAACTAGCTACATGGCAGAGTAGTCCGCCATGTCCATATAAAGGGTATTAGCTACATGTCATATGAGTCCAAAGTGTTCATATATTGAGTGCTAGCTAGATGGCAGAGTAGTCCAACATGTCCATATAAAGACTGTAAGCTACATGCGGATATGTCCAAGGTGTCAATATATTGAGAGCTAGCTACATTTCAGAAAAGTCCAATATATTCATATACAGAGAGCTAACTTCTTGGCAGATCAGTACAACATAACCTTGTAAAGAGAGCTAGATATATGGCAGACGACTCCAAAATGACCATATACAGATAGCTAGCTATATGGCAGGGTAGTGCAACATGCCTATATACAGAGTTCTAGCAACAAGGCAGATAAGTCAAAATTGACTATATAAAGAGAGCTGGCTATATGGCAGGGTAGTGCAACATTTCCATATAGAGAATTCTAGCTACAAGGCAGATGAGTCCAACTTGTCCATATACTGAGAACTGGCTTCATGAGAGAGTAGTCCAATATGTCCATATACAGGGTACTAGCTACAAGTCAGTTGAGTCCAACTTCTTCTATATACATAGAGCTAGCTGCATGTCAGGGTAGTACATAATTTCCATATACTGAGATCAAGATGCATGACTGATGAATGAAACTTGTGTATATACAGAGAGCTAGCTACATGGCAGGGTAGTGCAACATGTCCAAACACAGGGTACTAGCTACGTGGCAGATGAGTCCACCTGTCCATATACTCAGAGCAAGCTCCATATCAGACATGTCCAACATGTTCATATACAGAGAGCTAGCTACATGGCAGAGTAGTGCAACATTTTCATATACAGAGTTCTAGCTACAAGGCAGATGAGTCCAACTTGTCTATATACAGAGAGCTAGCTACATGGCAGAGTAGTTTAACATGTCCCTATAGGGGGTACAAGATACATGGCAGATGTGTCCAACTTGTCCATATCCTGAGACCTAGCTAAATGGCAGACAAGTCCAATATGTTCATATACAGAGAGTTACCTACTTGGCAGATCAGTCCAACATAACCATGTACAGAGAGCTAACTACATGGCAGACTCATCCAAAATGTCCATTTACAGAGAGATAGCTACATGGCAGCACAGTGCAACATATCCATTTACAGAGTTCTAGCTACAAGGCAGATGAGTCCAAGGTTTCCATATACTGAGAGCTACCTACTTGACAGAGTAGTGCAACATGTGCATATACAGGATATCAGCTACATGGCAGAGTAGTGCATCATTTCCAAATACAAAATTCAAGCTACATGGCAGATGAGTCCAACTTGTCTATATACAGAGAGCTAGCTACATGTCAGGGTAATGCAACATTTCCATATACAGAGTTCTAGCTACAAGGCAGATGATTCCAACTTGACTATTTACAGAGAGCCAGCTACATGGCAGAGTAGTGCAATATTTCGATATAGACAGTTCTAGTTACAAGGCAGATGAGTCAAACTTGTCCATATTCTGAGAGATAGCTACATGACAGAGCAGTGGAACATGTTCATATAAAGGATACTAGCTACATGGCAGATAAGTCCAACATGTCCATATACTGAGAGCTAACTACATGGAACAAAAGTCCAATATGTTCATATACAGAGAGCTAGATACATGGCAAGGTAGTGCAACATTATCATATACAGAGTTCTAGCTACAAGGCAGATGAGTCCAACTTGACTATACACAGAGAGCTAGCTATATGGCAAGGTAGTGCAACATTTCCATATAGAGATATCTAGCTCAAGGAAGATGAGTCCAAATTGTCCACATTCTGAGACCTAGCTACATGGCAGAGTAGTCCAACATATCCATATAAAGGGTACTAGCTACATGGCTAATGAGTATAACATGTGCATATACTGAGAGCTAACTACATGGCAGAAAAGTCCAATATGTTCATATACAGAGAGCTAGCTCAATGGCAGGACAGTGCAACGTTTACATATACAGGGTTCTAACTACTTGGCAGATGTGTTCAACGTGTCCATATACACAGAGCTAGTTACAATGTTGGTTAGTGCAACATTTCCATATACAGAATTCTAGCTACAAGGAAGATGAGTCCAACATATCTATATACAGAGAGCTAGGTACATGGAAGTGTACTGCAACATTTAGATATACAGATTTCTAGCTACAAGGCAAATTAGTCCAACTTGTCCATATACTGAGACATAGCTACATGACAGAGTAGTCCAACATTTCCATATACAGGGTACTAACTACATGGTAGATGAGTCCAACATGTCCATATACTGAGAGCTAGCATCATGGCAGACAACTCCAATATGTTCATATACAGAGAACTAACTACATGGCAGGGTAGTGCAATATTTCCATATACAGAGTTCTAGCTACATGGCAGTTGATACCAATTAGTCTATATTCAGAGAGTTAGCTATATGGCAGTGTAGCGCAACATTTCCATACACAGCTAGCTTCACGGCAGACAAGTCCAGTAAGTTCATATTCAGAGAGTTACATACTTGGCAGATCAGTCCAACATTTCCATGTACAAAAAGCTAGCTACATAGCAGAATAGTTAATCATTTCCCTATAAAGAGTTGAACGTACATGGCAGATGAGTCCAAATTGTTCATATACTAAAAGATAGCTGAATTGCAGAGTATTCCAACATGTCCATATAAAGAGTTCAAGCTACATGGCAGATATGTCCAACGTGTCCATTTACTGTGACCTAGCTACATGGCAGACAATTCCAATATGTTCATATATGGAGAGCTAGCTACATGGCAGGGCATTGCAACATATCCATATACACAGTTCTATCAACATGGCAAATGTGTCCAATGTGTCCATATACTGAGATCTAGCTACCTGGCATAGTAGTCCAACAAGTCCATATACAGTGTACTAGCTACATGGCAGATTAGTCCACCATGTCCATATACTGTGAGCTAGCTACATTGCAGACAATTACAATATGTTCATATACAGAGAGCTAGCTACATGTCAGGGTAGTGCAACATATCCCTATACAGAGTTCTAACTACAAGGCAGATGAGTCCAACTTGACTATATACAGAGAGCTAGCTACATGGCAGGGTAGTGCAACATTTCCATACAGAGAATTCTAGCTACAAGGCAGATCAGTCCAACTTGTCCATATACCAAGACCTAGCTACTTGGCAGAGTAGTCCAACATTTCCATATACAGGGTACGAGCTACATGGCAGATGAGTCCAATATGTCCATACACTGACAGATAGCTACACTGCAGACAAGTACAATATGTTTATATACATAGAGATAGCTAGATGTCAAGGTAGTGCAACATTCCCATATAAAGGTCCTAGCTACAATGCAGATGAGTCCATCATGCTTATATACAGAGAGCTAGCTACATGTCAAGATAGTGCAACATTTCCATATACAGGGTATTAGATACATAGCAGATGAGTCCAACATGTCCATATAATGAGAACTAGCTACATGGCAGAGTAGTCCAACAAGCCCATATACAGGGTACTAGCTAAAAGGCAGATGAGTCCAACTTGTCTATATACAGAGAGATAGCTACATGGAAGGGAAGTTCTACATTTCCATATAAAGAGTTCAAGCTACTTGGCTGATAAATGCAACTTGTCTATATAAAGAGAGCTAGCTACATGGCAGAGTAGTTCAACATGTCCATATACAGGGTACTAGATACATGAAAGATGAGTCCAACATGTCCATATACTGACATCTAGCTACATGGCAGACAACTCCAATACGTTCATATACAGCGAGCTACCTACTTGGCAAATCAGGCCAACATATCCATGTACAGAGAGCTAGCTACGTGGCAGACACGACAAATTGTCCATATACACAGAGTTAGCGACATGGTAGGGTACTGCAACTTTTCCATATAAAGAGTTTTAGCAACGAGGCAGATGAATCCAAGGTTTCCATATATTGAGAGGTAGCTACATGACAGAGTAGTGCAACATGTGCATACACAGGATACTAGCTACATTACAGTGTAATGCATCATTTCCATGTACAGAGTTCAAACTACATGGCAGATGAGTCCAACTTGTCTATATACAGAGAGCTAACTACATGTCAGGGTAGTGCTACATTTCCATATACAGAGTTGTAGCTACAAGACAGATGACTCCACCTTGAGTATATATAGAGAGCTACCTACATGGCAGGGTAGTGCAACATTTCCATAAGAAGAGTTCTAGGTACAAGACAGATGAGTCCAATGTTTCCATATACTGAGAACTAGCTACATGACAGAGTAGTGCAACATGTCCATATACAGGGTACTAGCTACATGACAGATGAGTCTTACATGTCCATATTCTGAGAGTTAGCTACAAGGCAGACAAGTCCAATATATTCATATACAGAGAGATAGCTACATGTCAGTGTAGTGCAACATTTACATATACAGAGTTCTAGCTACAAGCCAGATGAGTCGAAAATGTCCATATACAGAGATATAGCTACATGGCAGGGAAGTGCAACATTTCCTTAAAAAGAGCTCTAGCTTCAAGGCAGAAGAGTCCAACTTGTCTATATACTCAGAGCTAGCTATATGGCAGACAAGTCCAATATGTTCATATACAGAGAGCCAACTACTTGGCAAATGATACCAACATATCCATATACAGAGAGCTAGCTACATGGCAGACAAATCCAAAATGTCCATATACAGAGAGCTAGCTACATGGCAGAGTAGTGCAACATTTCCATATGAAGAGTTCTAGCTACAAGACAGATGAGTCCAACGTTTCCATATACTGAAAACTAGCTGCATGACAGAGTAGTGCAACATGTCCATATACAGGGTACTAGCTATATGGCAGATGAGCAGAACATGTCCATATATTGAGAGCTAGCTACATGTCAGACAAGTACAATATATTCATATACAGAGTGCTAGCCACATGGCAGGGAAGTACAACATTTCCATATACAGAGTTGTAGCTACAAGGCAGATGAGTCCAACTTGTCTTTATAAAGAGAGCTAGCTACATGGCACAGTAGTGCAACATTTCCATATACAGAATTCTAGCTACAGGGCAGATATATCCAATGTGTCCATATACTGAGAGCTAGCTACATGGCAGAGTAGTCCAACATTTCCACATACAGGGTACTAACTACATAACAGATGAGTCCAACATGTCTATATACTGAGAGTAAGCTACATGGCCAACAAGTCCAATATGTTCAACATTTCCATATGTAGAGTTCTAGCTACAAGGCAGATGAGTCCAACTTATCTATATACTGAGAGCTAGCTACATGTCAGAGAAGTTCAATATTGTCATGTACAGAGAGCTACGAACTTGGCACATCAGTTCAACATATCCATGTATAGAGAGATAGCTTCATGGCAGAATAGTCCAAGATGTCCACATACAGAG
>NW_006409161.1:181726-187905 GCF_000296735.1 Chrysochloris asiatica
AGAGCTAGCTACATGGCAGGGTAGTGCAACATATCCATATACAGAGTTCTAGCTACAAGGCAGATGAGTCCAACTTGTCTATATACTGAGAGCTAACTACAGGGCAAAAAAAAAAAAAATATGTTCATATACAGAGAGCTAACTATTTGGTAGATGAGTCCAACATATGCATGTACAGAGCGCTAGCTACATGGCAGACAAATCAGTTCAATATATCCATGTACAGAGAGATAGCTACATGGCAGACGAGTCCAAAATGTCCATATACAGAGAGGTAGCTACATGGCAGGGTAGGGCAACCTTTTCATATACTGAATTCTAGCTACAAGGCAGATGAGTCCAAAATGTCCATATACAGATAGCTAGCTACATGATAGTGCAGTGCAACATTTCCATATACAGAGTTCCAGCTACTGTCAGATGAGTCAAATTTGTCTATATACAGGCATATAGCTACATGTCAGAGTAGTTCAACATTTCCATACACAGAGTTCAAGCTACATGGCTGATGTGTCCAAGGTGTCCATATACTGAGAGCTACCTACAATGCAGATCAGTCCAAAATAATTATGTACAGAGAGCTAGTTACATGGTAGACGAGTCCAATATGTTCATATAGAGAGAGCTACCAACTTAGAAGATCAGTCCAACATATCTATATACAGAAAGCTAGATACATGGCAGGGTAGGGTAACAATTCCATATACAGAGTTCTAGCTACAAGGCAGACAAATTCAACTTGTGTATATACAGAGAGCTAGCTACATGGGACAATAGAGCCACATTTCCATATACAGAATTCTAGCTACAAGGCAGATGAGTTCAACTTGTCTATATACTGAGAGCTAGCTTCATGGCAGACAAGTCCAATATGTTCATATAAAGAGAGTTAGATTCACGGCAGGGTAGTGCAACATTTCTATATACAGAGTTCTAGCTACAAGGCTGATGAGTCCAACTTGTCTATATACAGAGAACTAGCTACATGGCAGTGTAGCGAAACATTTCCATATTCAGAGTTCTAGCTACATCGCAGATGTGTCCAACATATCCATATACTGAGAGTTAGATACATGGCAGAGTAGTCCAACATGTCCATACACAGGGTAATAGCTACATGGCAGATGAGAACAACATGTCCATATACTGAGAGGTAGCTTCAAGGCAGACAAGTGCAATATATTCATATACAGACAGCTAGCTAAATGGAAGAGTTGTGCAACATTTACATATACAGATTTCTAGCTACATGGCAGATGTGTACAACGTGTCCATATACTGAGAGGTAGCTACATGGCAGAATAGTCCAATATGTCCATATACAGGGTTCTAACTACATACCAGATGAGTCCAACATGTCTATATACTGAGAGCAAGCTACACCAGCAGACAAGTCCACAATGTTCATATACAGAGAGCTAGATACATGGTAGGGTAGTGCAACAATTCCGTATACAGAGTTTGAGATACAATGCAGATGAATCCAATTTGTCTATATACTGAGAGCTAGCTATATGGCAGACAAGTCCAATATTTTCATATATAGAGAGCTAAATACTTGCCAGATGATTCCAACATATCCATGTACAGAGAGCTAGCTACATGTAAGACGAATCCAAAATGTCCATATACAGTGAGCTAGCTACATAGCAGGGTAGTGCAACATTTCCATATACAGACTTTTAGCTACAAGGCAGATGAGTCCAACTTTTCTATATAATGAAAGCTAACTACATGGCAGAAAAATCCAATATGTTCATATATAGATAGCTAACTACTTGACAGATTAGTCCAACACATCCAAGTACAGAGAGCCATTTACATGTCATACGAGTCCAAAATGTCCATATACAGAGAGCTAGCTACATGACAGAGTACTTCAACATGCCCATATACAGGGTCTTGGCTACATGGGAGATGAGTCCAACATGTCAATATACTCAGAGCTACCTACAGGGCTGATGAGTCCAATATGTTCATAAACAGAGAGTTAGCTACATGGCAGGGTAGTGCAACATTTCCATATACAGAGAGCTAACTACATGCCAGATGAGTCCAAAATGTCCATATACCGAGAGCTAGCTACATGACAGGTTAGTGAAATATTTCCATATACAGAGTTCTAGCTACAAGACAGATGAGTCCAACTTGTCTATACACTGAGAGCTAGCTACGTGGCAGCCAAGTCCAATATGTTCATATACAGAGAGCTACATACTTGGCAGATCAGTCCAACATATCCATGTACTTAGAGCTAGCTACATGGTAGACAAGTCCAAAATTTTCATGTACAGAGAGCTAGCTACATGCCAGAGGAGTCCAAAATGTCCATATACAGAGTTCTAGCTACAAGGCAGATGAGTCCAACTTGTCTGTACACAGAGAGCTAGCTACATGACAGGGTAGTGAAAATTTTCCATATTCAGAATTCTAGCTACAAGACAGATGAGTCCAACTTGTCTACAGGGTATGGCAACATGTCAATATACAGGGTACTAGCTAAAAGGCAGATGAGTCCAACATGTCCATATACTGAAAGTTAGCTACATGTCACAAGAGTACAATATGTTCATATACAGAGAGCTATTTACATGGCAGATCAGTCCAACATATCCATGTACACAGATCTAGCTACGTGGCAGACTAGTCCAAAATTTCCATATACGGAGAGCTAGCTTCATTGCAGAGTTGTGCAACATTTCCATATACAGAGTTCTAGCTACAAATCAGATGAGTCCAATATGTCTATATACAGAGATCTAGCTACGTGGCAGACTAGTCCAAAATTTCCATATACGGAGAGCTAGCTTCATTGCAGAGTTGTGCAACATTTCCATATACAGATTTCTGGCTACATGGCAGATGTCTTCAACGTCTCCATATCCTGAGAGATACCTACATAGAAATTCAGTCCAAAAAAGCTATGTACAAAAAGCTAGCTACATGCAAATGATTCCAAAATGTCCATATACCGAGAGCTTGCTACCTGGCAGTCTAGTGCAACATATCCATATACAGAGTTCTAGCTATAAGGCAGATGAATCAAACTTGTCTATATGGAAAAAGCAAGCAACATGGCAGAGTAGTGCAATATTTCTATATAAAGAGTTCTAGCTACATGGCAGATGTGTCCAACATGTCCATATACTGATAGCTAGCTACATGGCAGAATAGTCCAACATGTCCATATACAGGGTACTGTTTATATGTACGATGAGTCCAACGTGTCCATAAACTGAGAGCTATCTACATGGCAGACAAGTCCAGTATGTTAATATACAGCGAGCTAGATACATAGCAGGGTAGTGCAACATTTCCATATACAGAGTTCTAGTTACAAGGCAGATGAGTCCAACTTGTCTATATACTGAGGACTAGCTTCATGGCAGACAAGTTGAATATGTTCATATACAAAGAGCTACCTACACGGCAGATCTGTCCAACATATACATGTACAGAGAGCTACCTACATTGCAGACAATTCCATAATGTCCATAAAGAGAGAGGTAGCTACATGGCAGGGTAGTGCAATATTTCCATATAGAGTGTTTAATCTACAAGGCAGATGAGTCCAACTTGTCTATATACAGAGAGCTAGCTACATGGCAGTGTAGTGCAACATTTCCATGTACAGCGTTCTAGCTACATGACAGATGAGTCCAATGTGTCCATATATTGAGAGCTAGCTACATGGCAGAGTAGTCGAACATGTCCATATACAGAAAACTAACTACATCTCATATTAGTCCAACATTTCCATATACAAAAATCTAGCTACATGGCATACAAGTCCAATATGTTCATATACACAGAGCTAGTTGCATGTCAGGGTAATGCAACTTTTCCATATACAGAGCTCTAGCTACAAGGCAGATGATTCCAACTTGTCTTTATACTGAGAGCTAGCTATATGTCTGCCAACTCTAATATGTTCATATACAGTGAGGTAACTACCTGGCAGATGAGTCCAACATATGTATGTATAGAGAGTTAGCTACATGGCAGATGAATCCAAAATGTCCATATAGAGAGAGTTAGCTACATGGCACAGTAGTGCAACATTTCCATAAACAGAATTCTAGCTAAAAGGCATATGAGTCCAACTTTTCTATATACAGAGAACTAGCTACATGGCACAGTAGTGTAACATTTCCATATACTGAGTTCTAGCTACATGGCAGATGTGTCTAACGTGTCCATATATTGAGAGCCAGCTACATGGCAGAGTTTTCAAACATGTCCATATACAGGGAACTAACTCCATCTCAGATGAGTCCAACATTTCCATATACTGAGAGCTAGCTTCGTGGCAGACAAGTTCAATATGTTCATATAGAGAGTTAGCTACATCACAGGGTAGTGCAACATTACCATATACAGAGTTCTAGTACATGGCAGATGTGTCGAACGTATCCATATACTGAGAGACAGCTCTATGGCCGAGTAGTCAAACATGTCCATATACAGGCTACTAGCTACATGGCAGATGAGTCCAACATTTCCATATACTGAGAGCTAGCTACATGGCAGAGAAGTCCAATATGTTCATAAACAGAGAGATAGCTACAGGATAGGGTAGTGTAACATTTCCACATACAGAGTTCTAGCTAAAAGGCAGATGAGTACAACTTGTCTATATATTGAGAGCTAGCTACATGGCAGACTAGTCCAATATGTTCATGTACAGAGAGATACCAACTTGAGAGATGAGTCCAACATATCCATGTACAGAGAGCTAGCTACATGGCCGACGACAGCTAGATACATGGCAGACAAGTCCAATATGTTCATATACAGAGAGCTAACAACTTGGCAGATCCGTCCAACATATACATGTACAGAGAATTAGCTACATGGCAGTGTACTGCAACATTTCCATATACTGAGTTCTAGCTAAAAGGCAGATGAGTCCAACTTGTCTATATACTTAGAGCTAGATACATGGCAGACAAATCCAATATGTTCATTTATATAGAGCTACGTACATGGCAGATCAGTCCAACATATCCATGTACAGAAAGTTAGCTACATCTCCAAAATGTCCATATACAGACAGCTAGCTACATGGCAGGTAGTGCAACGATTCCACATACAGAATTCTAGCTACAAGGCAGATATGTTCAAGGTATCCATATACTAAGAGCTACTTATAGGGAAGATCAGTCCAAAATATTCATGTAAAGAGAGCTAGTTACACGGCAGATGAGTCCAATATATACATATACAGAGAGCTACCTAATTGGAAGATCAGTCAAACATATCTATATACAGAGAGGTAGCTACATGACAGGGTAGTGAAATCATTTCCATATACAAAGTTCTAGCTACAAAGCAGATGAGTCCAACTTGTCTGTATACAAAGAACTAGAAACATGGAACAGTAGTGAAACATTACCATATGCAGAAACCTAGCTACATCACAGATGTGTCAAACATGTCCATATACTGAGGGCTACCTACGTGGCAGATCAGTCCAACATGTCCGTATACAGGGTACTAGGTACATGGCAAATGAGTCCAACATATCCATATACTGAGAGCCACCTACATGGTAGACAAATCTAATATGTTCATATACAGATAGCAACCTACTTGGCTGATCAGTCTAACATATCCATATACAGAGAGATAGCTACATGGCAGACAAGTTCAAAATGTCCATATACATAGAAGTAGCTACAGAGTTCTAGCTACAAGGCAGATGAGTCCAACTTGTCTATGTACAGAGAGCAAGGTACATGGCAGGGTAGTGCCACATTTCCATCTACAGAGTTCTAGCAACAAAAGACATGATTCCAAGTAGTCTATATACAGAGAACTAGCTTCATGGCTGAGTAGTGCAACATTTCCATATACAGAGCTCTAGCTACATGTCAGATGTGTCTAATGTGTCCATACACTGAGAAATAGATATATGGGAGAGTAGTCCAACATATTCATATACAGCGTTCTAGCTACATGCAGATGAGTCCAACATGTTCATATACTGAGAGCAAGTCACATGGCAGACAAGCCTAATATGTTCATATACTGAGTGCTAGCTACATGGCAAGGTTGTGCAACATTTTCATATACAGAGTTATTGTTACAAGGCAGAAGAGTCCAACTTGTCTATATTCTGAGAGCTCGCAACATGGCAGACAAGTCCAATATGTTCATATACAAAGATCTACCTACTT
>NW_006409161.1:188585-190014 GCF_000296735.1 Chrysochloris asiatica
TATTCAGAATTCCAGCTACAAGGCAGATGAGTCCAACCTGTCTATATACATGGAGCAACCTACAGGGCAGGGTAGTCCAACATTTCCATATACAGAATTCTAGCTACAAGGCAGATGAGCCCAACTAGTCTATATCTAGAGAGCTAACTACATGACAGGGTATTGGAACATGTCCATATACAAGGTACTAGCTAAATGGCAGATGAGTCCAACATGTCCATATACTGAGAGCGAGCTACATGTCACACGAGTCCAATATGTTCATATACAGAGGCTATTTACATGGCAGATCAGTCCAACATATCCATGTACAGAGATCTAGCTACGTGACAGACTAGTCCCAAATGTCCCTATACAGAGAGCTAGCTACATGGCAGAGTTGTGCAACATTTCCATATACAGTTTTCTGGCGACAAGTCAGATATCTCCGACGTCTCCATATCCTGAGTGATACTTACATAGAAATTCAGTCCAAAAAAAACCCATGTACAAAGAGCAAATGAGTCCAAAGTGTCCATAAACCGAGAACTTGATACCTGGCAGTCTAGTGCAACATTTCCTTATACAGATTTCTAGCTATATGGCAGACGAGTCAAACTTGTCTATATGCAGAAAGCAAGCTACATGGCAGAGCAGTGAAACATTTCTATATAGAGAGTTCTAGCTACATGGCAGATGTGTCCATTGTGTCCATATACTGATAGCTAGCTACATTGCAGTGTAGTCCCACATGTCCTTATATAGGGTACTAGCTACATGGGAGATGAGTCCAACATGTCCATAAATTGAGAGCTAGCTACATGGCAGACAATTCCAATATGTTAATATACAGAGAGCTAGATACATGGCAGGGTAGTGCAATATTTACATATACAGAGTTCTAGCTACAAGACAGATGAGTCCAACTTGTCTAAATACTGAGGGCTAGCTACATGGCAGACAAGTCCAATATGTTCATATACAAAGGGCTACTTACATGGCAGATCAATCCAACATATCCAAGTACAGAGAGCTACTTACATGGTATACAAGTCCAAAATGTCCGTATACAGAGAGGTAGCTACATGGCAGGGTAGTGCAACCTTTCCATATACAGAATTCTAGCTACAAGGCAGATGAGTCCAAAATGTCCATATCCAGATAGCTAGCTACAGGATAGTGTAGTGCACATTTCCATATAGAGCGTTCCAGCTACCATCACATGAGGCCAATTTTCTATATACAGACAACAAGCTACATGTCAGAGTAGTATAACATTTCCATACACAGAGTTCTAGCAGATCAATCCAAAATATTCATGTACAGAGAGCTAGCTACATGGCAGACAAGTCCAATATGTTCATATACAGAGAGCTACCTACTTGGAGGATCAGTCCAACACATCCATATACAAAGAGCTAGCTAAATGGCAGGGTAGTGTAACAATTCC
>NW_006409161.1:191129-192151 GCF_000296735.1 Chrysochloris asiatica
CCATATACAGAGTTCTAGCTACAAGGCAAATGAGTCCAAAATGTCCATATACTAAGAGCTTCATATATTGAAGACAAGTTCACTATGTTCATTTACATAAAGCTAGCTACATGGCAGAGTATTGCAACATTTCCTTATACAGAGTTCTAGATACATTGCAGATGTGTTCAACATTCCCATGTACTAGCTACATGGCAGATGAGTCCCACATGTCCATATACTGAGAGCTAGCTTCATGGAAGACAAGTTCGATATGTTCATATACAGAGAGCTAGCTTCATGGCAGGGTAGTGCACCTTTTCCATATACTGGAAGCTAGCCACATACAAGAAAAGTCCAATAAGGTCATATAATGAGAGCTAGGTACATGGCAGTTCAGTCCAAACTATCCATGCACACACAGTTAGCTATATGTCAGAGGAATATAAGTCCAATATGTTCATATACACAAAGCTACCTACTTGGCAGATTAGTCCAACATATCCATGTACAGAGAGCTATCTACATTGCAGATGTGTCCAAAATGTCCACATACAGAGAGCTAGCTACGTGGAAGTGTTGTGCAACATTTCGATACACAGACTTCTAGCTACAAGGCAGATGATTCCAACTTGCCTATATACAGAGAGCTAGCTACATGGCAGGGTAGTGCAACATTTCCATATACAGAGATCAAACTACATGGCAGATGTGTTCAACGTGTCCATATACTGAGAGCTATTTACATGGCACTGTAGTCCAACATGTCCATATACAGAGTACTAGCTACATGGCAGATGAGTCCAACATGTCCATATACTGAAAGCTAGCTTCATGGCAGGTAAGTCAAATATATTCATATGCAGTGATTTAGCTATATGGAAGGCTAGTGCAGCATGTACTGAGAGCTACCTACATGACAGTGTTGCCCAACATGTACATGTGCAGGGAAATAGCTACATAGCAGATGAGCCCAACATGTCCATATACTGAGAGCAAGCTCCATGGCAGACAAGTCCAATATTTTCATATACAGAGAGCTA
>NW_006409161.1:209395-216450 GCF_000296735.1 Chrysochloris asiatica
AGATGAGTCCATCTTGTCTACATACACCGAGGTAGCTACATGGCAGAGTAGGGTAAGATGTCCATATACAGAGTACTAGCTACATGGTAGATGAGCCCAAATTCCATATAATGAGAGTTAGCTACATGGTAGACAAGTCCAAAGTGTTCATATACAGAGAGCTAGCTACTTGGCCGGGTAGTGCAACATTTACATATACAGAATTCTAGCTACTTGGCAGATGAGTCAAACGTGTCCATATACTGAGAGCTAATTGCATGGCAGACAAGTCCAACATGTTCCTATACAGACAGCTACCTTCTTGGCAGATCAGTCGAACATATCCATGTACAACATGCTAGCTACATGGCAGAAGATACCCAACTGTCCATACACAGAGAGCTAGCTATATGGCAGGGTACTGCAACAGTTCCATATACAGAGTTCTAGCTACAAGGCAGATGCGTCCAACTTGTCTATATACAGAGGGCTATCTACATGGCGGCATAGAGCAACATTTCCATATACAGATTTCTAGCAACAAGGAAGATGAGTCCAACTTGTCTAGATACAGAAAGCTAGCTACTTGAAAGGGTAGTGCAACATTTCCATATACAGAGTCTTGTTGAAAAGCAGAAAAGTCCAACTTGTCTATATACAGAGAACTAGCTACATGCCAGGAAGTGCAACATTTCCAAATACACAGTTTTAACTACAAGGAAGATGAATCCAAGTTGCCTACATACAGAGAGCTAGCAACATGGCAGAGTAGTGCAACATGTCCATATATAGGGTACTAGCTACGAGGCAGATGAGTCCAATATGTCCATAAAGTGAGAGCTAGCTACATGGCAGACAACTCTAATATGTTCATATACAGAGAGCTAC
Organism: Chrysochloris asiatica; assembly: GCF_000296735.1. Taxonomy (NCBI): domain Eukaryota; kingdom Metazoa; phylum Chordata; class Mammalia; order Afrosoricida; family Chrysochloridae; genus Chrysochloris; species Chrysochloris asiatica. Next base: position 210,263 of record NW_006409161.1, read on the forward strand.
CTACTTGGCAGAAAAATCGAACACATCTATTTACAGAGAGCTAGCTACATGGCAGATGAGTCCCAAATGTCCATATATGGAGAGCTAGCTACATGGAAAGGTAGTGCAACATTTACATATACAGAGCTTCAGCTACAAGGCATATGAGCCCAATTTGTCTATATACAGAGAGCTAGCTACATGGCAGCATAGAGCAACATTTCAATATACAGTACTCTACAAACAAGACAGATGAGTTCAACTTGTCAATATATAGAGGGCTAGCTACATGGCAGGATAGTGCAACATTTCCATATACAGAGTTCTAGCTACAAGGCAGATGAGTCCGACTTGTATATATACTGATAGCTACCTACATGGCAGAGTAGTGCATCATGTCCATATACAGAGTTAAAGCTACATGGCAGATGAGTCCAACTTGTCTATATACAGAGAGCTAGCTACATGGTAGATGAGTCATACATGTCCATACACTGAGAGCTAGCTACATGGCAGACAATTCCAATATGTTCATAAACAGAGAGCTACCTACTTGGCCGATCAAATCAACATATCCATGTACAGAGAGATAGCTACATGTAAGGGTAGTGGAACATTTCCACATACAGAGTTCTAGCTACAAGGCAGATGAGTCCAACTTGTCTATATACAGAGATCGAGCTACACAGCAGAGTAGTGCAACATTTCCATATACAGAGTTCTAGCTACAAGGCAGATGAGTCCAACTTTTCTATATACTGTGAGCTACCTACATGGCAGAGTAGTGCATTATTTCCATATTCACAGTTCAAGCTAAATGAGAGATGAGGCCAACTTGTCTATATACATACAGCTAGCTACATGGCAGAGTAGTGCAACATGTACATATAGGGTACTAGTTACATGGCAGATGAGTCCAACCTGTCCATATACTGAGAGCTAGCTACATGGCAGACAAGTCAACAATGTTCATATACAGAGAGCTAGCTACATGACAGGGTAGTGCAACATTTCCATATACAGGGTTCTAGCTTCTTGGAAGATGTGTCCAACGTGTCCATATACTGATAGCTAGCTACATGCCAGAATAGTCCAACATGTCCATATACAGGGTCCTAGCTACATGGCAGATGCATCAAACATGTTCATATACTGTGAGCTAGCTTGATTGCATACGAGTCCCAAAAGTCCATATACAAAGAGCTAGATACATGGCTGGCTAGTGCAAAATTTCCATATACAGAATTCTAGCTACAAGGCAAATGATTCCAACTTGTGTATATACAGAGAGCTGGCTACATGGCAGGGTATTTCAACATTTCAATATAGAGAGTTCTAGCTACAAGGCAAATGAATCCAACTTGTCTACATACAGAGAGCTGTGTATATGGAAGGGTAGTGCAACATGTCCATATACAGAGTTATAGCTACAAAACAGAGGAGTCCAACTTGTTGATATACAGAGAGTTAGCAACATGGCAGGCTAGTTCAACATTTCCATATGCAGTGTTCTAGCTACAAGGCAAATGAGTACAACTTGTCCATATACTGAGAGACATGTCCAGTCTATGCATATACAGAGAGAGCTAGCTACATGACAGTGTAGTACAACATTTCCATATACTGAGTTCTAGATACTTGGCAGATGTGTCCAGCATATCCATATACTGAGAGCTAGCTACATGGCAGAGAAGTCCAATATGTTCATACACAGAGAGCTACATAATTGGCAGATCAGTCCAACACATCCATGCACAGAGCTAGCTACATGTCAGACTTGTCCAAAATATTCATATAAAGAGAGTTAGCCAAATGGTAGTGCAACATTTCCATATACAGAGTTCTAGCTACAAGGAAGATGAATTCCACTTGTCTATACACATAGAGCTAGCTACATGGTAGCGTAATGCAACATGTCCATATACAGGGGACTAGCTACAAGGCAGATGAGTCCAATATGTCCATAAACTGAGAGGTAGCTACATTGCAGACAACTCCAATATGTTCATATACAGAGAGCTAACTACATGGCAGATCAATCCAATATATCCATGTACAGAGTGCTAGCTACATGGCAGACAAGTCCCAAATGTCCATATACAGAGAGGTAGCTACATGGCAGGGTAGTAGAACATTTCCATATACAGAGTTTTAGCTACAGGGCATATGAGTCTAAGTTGTCTATATACAAAGAGCTGGCTACATGGCATTGTAGAGCAACATTTCCATATACAGTGATCTACCTGCAAGGCAGATGAGTCCAATTTGTCTATATATAGAAGGTTAGCTACCTGGCAGGGTAGTGCAACATTTCCATATACAGAGTTCTAGCTACAAGGCAGTTGGGCCCGACTTGTCTATATATTGAGAGCTACCTACATGGCAGAGTAGTGCATCATGTCCATATACAGAGTTCAAGCTACTTGGCAGATGAGTAAACCTTGTCTATATACAGACAGCTGGCTACATGGCAGAGTAGTGCATCATTTCCATGTACAGAAAACTAGCTAGATGGCAGGTGAGTCCAACATGTCCATATACTGAGAGCTAGCTACATTGCAGACAACTCCAATATGTTCATATACAGAGAGCTACATACTTTGCAGATCTGTCCATCACATCCATGCACAGAGAGCTAGCTACATGTCAGACGAGTCCAAAATGTCTATATACAGACAACTAGCTACATGTCAGGGTAGTGCAACATTTCCATATACAGAATTCTAGATACAAGGCAGATGAGTCCAACTATTCTATATACTGAGAGCTACCTACATGCCAGAGTGTTGCATCGTTGCCATATGCAGAGTTAAAGCTACATTGCAGATGTGTCCAACTTGTCTATATACAGAGAGCTAGCTACATGGTAGAGTAGTACAACATGTCCATATACAGGGTATTGGCTACAAGGCAGATGAGTCCAACATGTCCATATACTGAGAGCTAGCTACATTACAGACAAGTCTAAAATTTTAATATAAAGGGATCTAGCTACATGGCAGGGGAGTGCAACATTTCCATATACAGAGGTCTAGCTATAAGGCAGATGATCCAACGTGTCTATTAACTGAGAGCTAGCTACATGGCAAGATAGTCTAACATGTCCGTATACTGAGAACTAGCTTCATGGCACACAAGTCCAATATTCATATAGATAGGGCTAGCTACATGGCAGGGTAGTACAACATTTCCATATACAGAGTTCTAGCAACAAGGCTGATGAGTCCAACTCGTCTATTAACTGAGAGCTAGCTACATGGAAGGGTAGTGCAACATTTCCATGTACAGGGTTCTAGCTACATGGGAGATTAATCCAACATGTCAATATTCTGAGAATTAACTACATGCAAATTAATCCAACATGAATATAGAAAGAGGAGTAGCTCCCTGGCTAATGAGCCAAACATGTCCATATAATGAGAGCAAGCTATATCGCAGACAAGTCCTATATGTTCATGTACAGAGAGCTAGATACATGGCAGGGTAGTGCAACATTTCTATATACATAGTACTAGCTACATGGCTGATGTGACCAAAGGTTCCATATACCTAGAGCTAGCTACATGGCAGAATAGTCCAACATATCCAGACACAGGGTACTAGCTTCATGACAGATGAGTCCAACATGTCCACATACTGAGAGCTAGCTACATGGCAAACACGTCCAATATGTTCATATATAGAGAGCTACCTACTTGACAGATCAGTCCAACGTATCCATGTACAGAGAGCTAGCTACATGGCAGATGAGTTCTAAATGTCCATATACAGAGAACTAGCAACATGGCAGGTTAGTGCTATATTTCCATATACAGAATTCTAGCTACAAAGCATTTGAGTCCAACATGTCTATATACAGAGAGCTAACTACATGGAAGGGTAGTACAACATTCCATATACAGAGTTCTAGCTACATGGCAGATGTGTCCAACAAGTCCTTATACTTAGAGCTAGCTACATGTTAGACGACTCCAAAATGTCCATGCAAAGACAGCTAGCTACATGGCAGAGTAGTGCATCATTTCCATATACAATGATCAAGCTACATGGCAGATGAGTCCCAAGTGTTCATATAATGAGAGCCAGCTACATCGCAGAGTAGTCCATCATGTTCATATACATAGTTCTAGCTACATGGCAGATGTGTCCAATGTGTCCATATAGTGAGAGCTAGCTAAATGGCAGACAATTCCAATTTGGTCATATACAGAGAGCTACCTAATTGGCAGATCAGTCCAACATGCCCATGTACAGAGACCTAGCTACATGCCAGAAGAGTCCAAAATGTCCATATGCAGAGAGCTAGCTATATGGCAGGGTAGTGCAACATTTCCTTATACAGAGTTCTTGCTGCAAGTCATATTAGTCAAAGTTGTCTATATACAGAGAGCTAACTACATGGCAGTGTAGTGCAACATTTCCATATACAGAGTTCTAACTACATGGCAGATATGTCCAACATGCCCATATTCTGAGAGCTAGCTCAATGCCAGATCAGTCCAAAATATCCATGCACAGAGAGCTAGTTTCATATCAGACAAGTCCAAAATGTCCATATACAGAGAGCTAACTTCATGAAAGGGTAGTGCAACATTTTGATACACAGAGTTCTAGCTACATAGCAGATATGCCCAATGTGTCCTTATTCTTAGAGCTAGCAACATGTCAGACAAGTCCAACATGTTGATATACAGATAATTAGCTACATTGCATGATATTGCAACATTTCACTATACAGAGTTCTAGCTATATGACAGTTTTGTCCCACATGTCCATATACTGAGAACTAGCTTCATTTCAGACGAGTCCAAAATGTCAATGCACAGAGAGCTACCTACGTGGCAGAGTAGTACATCATTTCCATATACAGAGTTCAAGCTATATGGCAGATGAGTCCAATGTGTTCATATACTGATAACTAGCTACATCGTAGAGAAGTGCAACATGGCCATTTATGGAGCTCTAGCTACATGGCTGATATGTCCAACATGTCCATATTCTGTGCACTGGCTCAATGCCAGATCAGTCCAAAATATACATGCACAGAGAGCTAGTTATATATCAGACAAATCCATAATGTCCATATACAGAGAGCTAACTTCATGGAATGGTAGTGCAACATTTTGATATACAGAGTTCTAGCTACATAGCAGATGTGTCCAACATGTCCTTATCCTTAGAGCTAGCAACATGTCAGACAAGTCCAATATGTTGATATACAGATAAGTAACTACATTGCATGGTAGTGCAACAACTCCATATACAGAGTTCTAGTTATATGACAAATGTGTCCAACATGTCCATATACTGAGAGCTAACTACATGGCAGAGTAGTCCAACATGTCCATATACAGGGTACTAGCTACATGACTGAGGAGTCCAAAATGTGCATATCCTGAGAGTTAACTACATGGCAAATGAATCCAACGTGTGTATATATAGAGGATTAGCTCCCTGGCTAATGAGTCCAATATGTCCATATACTGAAAGGTAGCTACATGGCAGACAAGTCCAATTTGTTCATAAACAGAGAGCTAACTACATGGAAGGGTAGTGCAACATTTCAATATACAGAGTACTAGTTACATGGCATATGTGTCAAACGTGTCAATATACGGAGAGCTAGGTAAATGGCAGACAAGTCCATTATGTTCAAATAAAGAGAGCTACCTACTTGGAAGATCACTCCAAAATATCCATGTAAAGAGAGCTAGCTACATGGCAGAGGAGTCCAAAATGTCCATATACAGAGTTCAAGCTGCAAGGCAGATTAGTCCAACTTGTCTATATACAGAGAGCTAACTACATGGAATGTTAGTGCAACATTTCCATATACCGAGTTCTAGCTACATGGCACATGTGTCCTATGTGTCCATATACTGAGAGCTAGCTACATTTCAGACGAGACCAAAATATCCATGCACAGAGAACGAGCTACATGGCAGGATAGTGCATCATTTTCATATAGAGCTTTGAAGCAAAATGGCAGATGAGTTGCAAGTGTTCATATACTGATAGCTAGGTACATCGCGAAGTAGTCTAACATGGCCATATACAGAGTTGTAGCTACATGCCCGACGAGTCCAAAATGTCCATATACAGAGAGTTAGCTACATGACAGGGTAGTGCAACATTTCTTTATACAGACTTCTAGCTACAAGGCATCTTAGTTCAAAATGTCCATATACAGAGATCTACCTATATGGCAG
>NW_006409161.1:219425-220559 GCF_000296735.1 Chrysochloris asiatica
ATACTGAGAGCTAGCTACATGGCAGACAAGTCCAATATGTTCATATACAGAGAGCTAACTACTTGGCAGTTCAGTCCTACATATCCATGTACAGAGAGCTTGCTACATGGCAGACGAGTCCAAAATGTCCATACACAGAGAGCTAGCTACATGGCAGGGTAGTGCAACATGTCCATGTATAGAATTCAAGCTACAAGACGGATGAGTCCAATTTGTCTATAAAAAGAGAGCTAGCTACAAGGCAGTGTAGTGAAACATTTCCAAATACAGACTTCTATCTACATGGCAGATGAGTCCATCATGCCATATACTGAGAAATAGCTACATGGCAGACAAGTCCAATATGTTCATATATAAAGAGCTACCTACTTGGTAGATAAGTCCAACTTATCAATGTATAGAGAGGTAGTTACATGGCAGACGAGTCCAAAATGTCCATATATAGAGAGCTAGCTCTATGGCAGGGTAGTGCAACATTTCCATATACAGAGTTCTAGCTACACGGCAGATGGGTCCAACTTCTCTATATATAGAGATCGAACTACATGACAGGCTAGTGCAACATTTCCCTATGCAGAATTCTAGCTACGTGGCAGATGTATCAACGGTGTTAATATACTGAGAGCTACCTAAATGGCAGACAAATCCAATATGTTCATATACAGAGAGCTACATTCTTGTTAGATAAGTCCAACGTATCCATGTACAGAGAGCTAGCAACAATGCAGACGAGTCCAAAGTGTCCATATACAGAGAGCTAGCCACATGGCAGGGTAGTGCAACATTTCCATATACAGAGTTCTAGCTACAGGGCAGATGAGCCCAACTTGTCTATATACGGACAGCTAGCTACATGGCAGAATAGTGCATCATTTCCCTAAACAAAGTTCAAGCTTCAAAACAGATGAGTACAAAGTGTTCATATACTAAGAGCTAGCTACATGGCAGAGAAGTCCAACATGTCCATATACATAGTTCTAGCTACATGGCCAATGTGTCGAACATGTCAGTATACTGAGAGCTTCCTACAAGGAAGATCAGTCCAAAATATCCATGCACAGAGATAGCTACATGTCAGACGAGTACAAAATATCCATATTCAGAGAGCTAACTATATGACAGAGTAGTGCATCA
>NW_006409161.1:222279-228635 GCF_000296735.1 Chrysochloris asiatica
TACATGGCGATGAGTCCAAACTGTTCATATACTGAGAGCTAGCTACATGGCAGATAAATCCAATTTGTTCATATACAGAGGGCTACCTACTTGACAGATCACGACAACATATCCGTGTACAGAGAGCTAGCTACATGGCAGACAAGTCCAAAATCTCCATATACAGAGAGCCAGCTACATGGTAGGGTTGTGCAACATTTCCATATACAGAGTTCTACCTACAAGGCAGATGAGTCCAACTTGTCTAAAGACATAGAGTTAAAAACATGTCAGGGTAATGCAACATTTCCATATACAGAGTTGTATTTATATGGCAGATATGTCCAAAATGTCCATATACTGAGAGCTAGCGACATTGCAGATCGGTCCAAAAATATCCATGCACAAGTCCAAAATATACATAAGCAGAAATCTAGCTACATGACAGTGTACTTCATCATTTTCATATACAGAGAGTCATTTGACAGATGACTACAAAGTTCTACAAAGTGTTCTAGCTAAATTGCAGGTATCTAACTTGTCCATATACTGACAGCCTGCTACATGACAGACAAGTCCAATATGTTCATATACAGAGAGCAACATACTTGGCAGATCTGTCCAACATATCCATGTACAGAGAGCTGGCTACACAGAAGAGGAGTCCAAAATGTGCATATACAGAGAGCTTGCTACATGGCAGGGTAGTGCAACACTTCCATATACAGAGTTCTAGCTACATGACAGATATGTCCAACGTGTCCATATACCTAGAGCAAGCTACTTGGCAGACAAGTCAAATATGTTCATATACAGAGAGATAGCTATATGGTAGGGCAGTGCAACATTTACATATACAGAGTTCTAGCTACATGGCAAATGTGTCCAACATATCCACATACAGAGAACTAGCTACATGGCAGACAAGTCCAATATGTTCATATACAGAGAGCTACCTACTTGGCATATCAGACCATCATATCTGTGTACAGAGAGCTAGTTACACGGCAGATGATTCCAAAATGTCCATACACAGAGAGCTAGCTACATGGGAGGGTAGTGCATCGTTTCCATATATAGAATTCTACATACAAGGCAGATGAGTCCATCTTGCCCATATACATAGAGCAAACTACATGCAAGGGTAGTACAACATTTCCATATACAGAGTTCTAGTTACATGGCAGATGTTTCCAACCTCTCCATATACTGAGAGCTAGCTACATGGCCGATCAGTCCAAAATATCCATGCTCAGAGAGCTAGCTACTTGTCAAACAAGTTCAAAATGTCCTTAAACAGAGAGCTAGCTACATGGCAGAGTATTGCATCATTTCCATATACAGAGTTAAAGCTACATGGCGATGAGTTCAAAGTGTTCATATACTGAGAGCTAGCTACACGCAAGGGCAGTCCAACATGTCCATATACAGAGTTCTGGCTACTTGGCAGATGTGTCCAACATGTTCATATACTGAGATCTAGTTACAAGGCAGAGTAGTGCTACATTTTCATATACAGAGTTGTAGCTACAAGACAGATGAGTCCAACTTATCTATATACAGAAAGCTAGGTATATGTCATAGTGCAACATTTCCATATATAGAGTTCTAGCTAAATGTCAGATGTGTCCAACATGTCCATATACTGAGAGCTAGCTACATGGCAGACAAGTCCATTATGTTTATGTACAGAGAGCTACTTACTTGGCAGATCACTCCAACATTTCTATGTACAGAGATGTAGCTACATGGCACATGAGTCCAAAATGTCCATATACAGAGAGCTAGCAACATGGCAGGTTAGTGTAACCTTTCCATATACAGAGTTACAGCAGCAAGGCAGATGAGTCCAACTTGTCTTTATACTGAGAACTAGCTACATGGCAGAGTAGTGCAACATTTCCATATACAGAGTTCTAGCTACATGGCAGGTGTGTCCAACTTGTCCATATCCTTAGAGCAAGCTACATGGCAGACAGCTCCAATATGTTCACATCCAGAGAACTAGCTACATGACAGGGTAGTGCAACATTTCCATATAAAGAATTCTAGCTGCAAGACAGAAGAATCCAACTTGTCTATATACAGACAGCTAGCTACATGGCAGAGTAGTGCAACATTTCCATATACATCATTCTAGCTACATGGCAGGCAAGTCCAATATGTTCATAAACAGAGAGACACCTTCTTGGCATATCACTCTAACATATCCATATACAGAGAGCTAGTTACATGGCAGATGAGTCCAAAATATCCATATACAGAGAGCTACCTACATGGCAGTTTAGTGCAACATTTCCATATATAGAGTGCTAGCTACATGGCAGATGTTTCCAACGTGTCCATATATTGAGAGCCTGCTACATGGCAGACAAGTCCAATATGTTCATATACAAAGGGCTACATACTTGGCAGATCAGTCCAACATATCCATGCAAAGAGAGCTGGCTACAGGGCATACGAGTCCAAAATGTCCATATAAAGAGAATTAGCTACATGGCAGAGTAGTGCAATGCTTCCATATACAGGGTTCTAGCTACATGACAGATATGTCCAACGAGTCCATATACCTAGAGCTAGCTACATGGCAGACAAGTCAATTATATTCATATACAGTGAGCTAGCTATATGGAAGGGCTGTCTATCTTATCTGTGTACAGGAAGCTAGCTACATGGCAGACAAGTCCCATATGTTCATGTACAGAGAGCTACCTATTTGGCAGATCAGTCCCACATATCCATGTATAGAGAGCTAACTACGTGGAAAAAAAGTACAAAATGTCCATATAGAGAGAGATAGTTAAATGGCAGGGAAGTGCAACATTACCATATACAGAGTTCTAGCTACAAGCATGATGAGTCCAAATTGTCTATATACAGAGAGCTAACTATATGGCAGGATAGTGCAACAATTCCATATACAGAGTTCTAGCTAAATGGCAGATGTGTCCAACGTGTCCATATACAGAGAGCTAGCTACATGGCAAATGAGTCCAATATATATATATACATGGCAGACAACTCCAATTTGTTCATATCCAGAGTGCTAGCTACATGACAGAATAGTGCAATATTTCCATATAAAGAATTCTAGCTGCAAGACAGATTAATCCAACTTTTCTATATCCAGACAGCTAGGTACATGGCAGAGTAGTGCAACATTTCCATATACAGAGTTCTAGCTACACGACAGATATGTCCAACATGTCCATCCATATTCTTTGAGCTAGCTACATGGCAGTCAAGTTCAATATGTTCATATACAGAGGCTAGCTACATGGCATAGTGCAACATTTCTATATGCAGAGTTCTACCTACATGGCAGATGTGTCCAACATGTCCATATATTGAGAGCTAGCTACATGGCAGAAAAGTACATTATGTTACTATACAGAGAGCTACCTACTTGGCAGATCATTCCAACGTTTATATGTACAGAGAGCTGGCTACATGACAGTCGAGTCCAAAATGGCCAAATACAGAGAGCTAGCTACATGGCAGGGTAGTGCAATATTTCCATATATAGAGTTCTAGCTACAAGGCAGATGAGTCCAACTTGTCTATATACAGAGAGCTAACTACATGGCAGGATAGTGCCACATTTCCATAGACAGAGTTCTAGCTACATGGCAGATGTGTCCAACTGATCCATATACAGAGAGGTAACTACATGGCATATCAATCCAAAATATCCGTGCACAGAGAACTCGCGACATGTGAGATGAGAGCAAAATGTCCATATACAGAGAGCTAGCTACATGGTAGAGTAGTGCAACATTTCCACACACAGAGTTCAAGGTACATGGCAGATGAGTCCAAAGTGTTCATATAATGAGAGTTAGCTACATGGCAGAGTAGTCTAATATGTCCATATACAGAGTTCTAGAAACATGGCAGATGTATCCAACGTGTCCATATACTGAGAACTAGCTACATGTCAGACAAGTCCAATATTTTCATATACAGAGAGCTACCTACTTGGCAGATCAGTCCAACATATCCATGTACAGAGGGCTAGGTACATGGCAGACGAGTCCAAAATGTCCATATACAGAGAGCTAGCTACATAGCAGGGTAGTGCAACATTTCCATCTACAGAGTTCTAGCTACAATGCAGATGAGTGCAACTTGTCTATATACAGAGAGCTAGCTACATGGCAGAGTAGTTGAACATTGCCATACACAGAGTTCTACCTACATGGCATATGTGTCCAACATGTCCATATACTGAGAGCTAACTACATGGCAGAGTAGTCCAGCCGGCTCATATACATAGTACAAGCTATATGGCAGATGAGTCCTAAATGTCTATATACAGAGAGCTAGGTACATGGCAGAGTAGTCCAACATTTCCATATAAAGGGTACTAGCTACCTGGCTAATGAGTCCAACATATCCATATCCTGAGAGCTCGCTACATGGAAGACAGGTCCAATATGTTCATATATAGAGAGGTATCTACTTGGCAGAGCAGTCCAACATATCCATGTACAGAGAGCTAGCTATATGGTAGACGAGTCTAAAAGGTCCATATATAGAGAGCTAGCTAGATGGTAGGGTAGTCCAACATTTCCATATACAGAGTTCTAGCTACAAGGCAGATTAGTCCAACTTTTCTATATAAAGGGAACTAGCTCTGTGGCAGGGTATTGCAAAATATACATATACAGAGTTATAGCTAAATGGCAGATGAGTCCAACTTGTCTATAGACAGAGAGCTAGCTACATGGCAGAGTAGTGCAACATTTTCATATACAGAGTTCTAGCTACATGGCAGATGTGTCCAACATGTCCATATACAGGGTACTAGTTACATGGCAGACTAGTCCAAAATGTCCATATACAGGGTAATAGCTACATGGCAAATGAGTTCAACATGTCAATATACTGAGAGCTAGCAACATGGCAGACAAGTACAATATGTTCATATACTGAGAGCTACCTACTTGGCAGATCAGTTCAACATATCTATGTACAGAGAACTAGCTATATGTCAGGGTAGTGTAACATTTTCATATACAGAGTTCTAGCTACAAGGCAGATGAGTCCAACTTGTCTATATACAGAGAGCTAGCTACAAGGCAGAGGAGTGCAACATGTCATTATACAGTGTACTAGCAACATGGCAGATGAGTCCAACATGTCCATATACTGAGAGCTAGCTACACATCAGACAAGTCCATTATGTTCATATACAGAGAGCTAGCTACATGGCAGGGTAGTGCAACATATCCATATGCAGAGTTCTAGCTACATGGCAGATGTGTCCAACGTGTCCATATACTGAGAGCTAGCTACATTGCAGAGTAGTCCAACATGTCCATATGAATGATACTAGCTAGATGAAGATGAGTCCAACATATCCATATACTGACATCTAGCTACATGGCAGACTAGTCCAATATGTTCATATACAGAGAGGTACCTACTTGGCAGATCAGTCCACCATATCCATAGACAGATGGCTAGCTACATGGCAGGTAAGACCAAAATGTCCGTATACAGAGAGCTAGCTAGATGTCAGGGTAGTGCAACATTTCCATATACAGAGTTCTAGCTATAACGCAGTGAGTCCAATTTGTCTTTATACAGAGAGCTAGATATATGGCAGAGTAGTACAACATGTCCATATATAGGGTACTAGCAACACGGCAGATGAGTCCAACATGTCCACATACTGATAGCTAGTTACATGGCAGACAAGTTCAATATGTTCATATATAGAGAGCTAGCTATATGGCAGGATAGAGCAACATTTCCATATACAGTGTTCTAGCTACAATGCAGATGTGTCCAACGTATCCATATATTGAGAGCTACCTACATTTCAGAGTAGTCCAACATGTCCATATGAAGGGTACTAGGTACATGGCAGATGAGTCCAACATGTCCATATACTGAGAGCTATCTACATGGCAGAAAAGTCCAGTATGTTCATATACAGAGAGCTACCTACTTGGCAGATCAGTCCAACATATCCGTATACAGAAAGCTAGCTACATGGCAGGGTAGTGCAGCCTTTCCATATACAGAGTTCGACATGGCATATGTGTCCAACGAGTCTGTATACTGAGAGCTAGCTACATGGCAGAGTAGTCCAATATGTCCATATATAAGATCCTAACTACATGGCAGATGAGTCCAAAATGTCCATTTACTAAGATTTAGCTACATGGCAAACATGTCCAATATGTTCATATACACAGAGCCATCTACATGGCACGATAGTGCAACATTTCCATATACAGAGCTTTAGATATACGGCAGATGTATCCAACGTGTCTGTATACTGAGAGCTAGCTACATGTCAGATCAGTCCAAAATATCCGTGCACAGAGAGCTAGCTACGTGGCAGTGTCGTGTGACATTTCCATATA
>NW_006409161.1:234835-236302 GCF_000296735.1 Chrysochloris asiatica
GACCCTGTACAGGGTTTCCAAGGTTGTAAATCTTTACGGGAGCAGAAAGCCTTATCTTTCTCCCGCGGAACAGCTAGTAGTTTCATACTGCTGACGTTGTGGCTCGCAGTCCGATTCATAACCACTACGCTACCAGAGCTCCTTTGTATCTAGAACTCTGTATATACAAAATTTGACTCATCTGCCTTATAGTTAGAACTCTGTATATGTAAATGTTGCACTACACTGCCATGTAGCTAGCTCTCTGTTTATGGACCTTTCGAACTCTTCTGCCATGTAGCTGCCATGTAGTTAGCAGCTCTCTGTACATGGATATGTTGAACTGATCTGCCATGTAGTTAGCTCTCAGTATATGGACCCGTTAGACACACCTGCCATATAGCTAGATCTTTGTATATGGAAATGTTGCACTACCCTAACACGTCAAAATTTCTCTGTATATAGACAAGTTAGATTCATCTGCCTTTTAGCTAGATCTCTATATATGGAAATATTGCACTATCCTGCCATGTAGCTAACTCTCTGTATGTAGACTCGTTGGACTCATTTGCCTTGTAGCTCAAACTCTGTATATGGAAATGTTACACTACATTTCCATGTAGCTAGCTCTCTGTATATAGACACGATGGACTAATCTGCCTTGTAGCTAGAGTTCTATATATGGAAATGATGCACAATGCTGCCATTTAGCTAGCTCTCTGTATATGGACATTTTGGACTCATCTGCTATTTAGCTTGCTTTCTGTACATGGATATGTTGGACTGATCTGCCAAATAGGTAGCCCACTGTATATGAACATATTGGACTTGTCTGCCAACTAGCTAGCTCTCAGTACATGGACTCGTTGGACCCATCTGCAATGTAGCTAGAACTCTCTATATGGAAACGTAGCACTACTCTGCCATGGAGTTAGGTTTCTGTACATAGACAAGTTGGACTCATCTGTCTTGTTGCTGGAACTCCATATATGGAAACGTTGCACTACCCTGCCTTGTAGCTAGTTCTCTGTATATTAACATATAGGACTGTTGTGCCATGCAGCTAGCTCTCAGTATATGGACATGTTGGATTCTTCAGCCAAGTAGCTAGTACCCTGTATAGAGACATGTTGGACTACTCTGCCATGTAAGTAGCTCTCAGTATATGGACAAGTTGGACACACTTGTCATGTATCTAGAACTCTATATATGTAAATGGTGCATTACTCTGTCATGTAGCTAGCTCTCTGTATACAGACAAGTTGGACGAATCTGCCTTATAGTTAGAACTCTGTATATGGAAATGTGCTATTCTGACATGTAGGTAGCTCTCTATATGGACATTTTGGACTCGTCCACCATGTATCACGCTCTCTGTACATGGATATGTTGGACTGATCTGCCATGTGGGTAGCTTTCTGTATATGAACATATTGGACTTGTCTGCCATGTAGCTAGCTCTCAGTAGTATATGGACATGTTGGACTC
>NW_006409161.1:237722-238997 GCF_000296735.1 Chrysochloris asiatica
AGCTAGTACTCTATATATGGAAATGATGCACTACTCTGCCATGTAGCTAACTCTCTGTATTTAGACAAGTTGGACTAATCTGCCCTATAGCTAGAACTCTGTATATGAAAATGTTGCACTACCCTGCCATGTAGCTAGCTCTCTGTATATGGATATTTTGGACTCGTCTGCCATGTAGCTAGCTCTCTGTTCTTGGATATGTTGAACTGATCTGCCAAGTAGGTACCTTTATGTATAGGAACATACTGGCCTTGTCTGCCATACAGCTAGCTGTCATATATGAACACTTTGGACTCATATGTCATGTCGCTTTAATTCCGTATAGGGAAATGGAGCACTATTCTGCCATGTAGATAGCTCTCTGTATATGGATATTTTGGACTCGTGTGCCATGTAGCTAGTTCTCTGTACATGGATATGTTGGACTGCTCTGCAAGTAGGTGGCTCTTTGCATATGAACTTATTGGATTGTCTGCCATGTAGCAAGCGCTCAGAATATGGACATGTTGGACTCATCTGCCGTGTAGCTAGTATTCTGTGTATGGAAATGTTGTACTACCCTGCATGTAGCTAGCAATCTGTATATAGACAAGTCGAATTCATCTGCATTGTAACTAGAACTCTGTACATGATAATGTTGCTCTACCCTACCATGTAGCTAGCTCTCAGTATCTGAACACTTTGGACTAATCTGCCATGTGGCTTGAACTCTGTTTATGGAAATGATGTACTACTCTGTCATGTAGCTAGCTCCCTGAATATATACAAGATGGACTATTCTGCCATGTAGCAAGTACTCTGTATATGGACATCTTGGAATACTCTACCGTGTAGATAACTCACAGTATATGGATACGTTCGGCACATCTGCCATTTAGCTAGAACTCTGTATATGGAAATGTTGCACTATCCTGCCATGTAGCTAGTTCTGTATATGGACTTTTAGGACTCGTCTGCCATGTAGATAGCTCTCTACCTAATATATTGGACTGGTCTGCCAAGTGGGTAGCTATCTGTATATGAACATACTGGATTTGTCTGCCATGTAGCTAGCTCTCATTATATGGACATTTTGGACACATCTTCCATGTAGCTAGAACTCTGTATTTGGAAATGATGTACTACTCTGTCATGTAGGTAGTTATCTATATAGGGACATTTTGAACTCATCTGAGATGTATCTAGACTTCTGTACATGGATATGTTGGACGGTTCTACCACATAGGTAGCTCTCAATATATGGACACGTTGGACACATCTACCATTTAGCTAGAA
>NW_006409161.1:263986-264854 GCF_000296735.1 Chrysochloris asiatica
TCTCTCTGTATATAGACAAGTTGGATTCATCTGCCTTTTAGCTAAAATTCTGTATTTGGAAATGTTGCACTACTCTGACATGTTGCTAGTTTTCTTTATATAGACAAGTTGAAATCATCTGCCTTGTAGCTAGAACTCTGTATATGGAAATGTTGTATTACCCTGCCATATAGCTAGCTCTCTGTATATGGATATTTTTGACTCGTCTTTCATGTAGTTGGCTCTCTGTACATGGATATGTTGTACTGATCTGTCAAGTTGGTAGCTCTCTGTATATGACCATATTGGACTTGTCTGCAATTCAGCTAATTCTCAGCATATGAACACGTTGGACACATCTGCCATGTAGCTAAACTCTGTATACGGAAATGATGCACTACTCTGCCAAGTAGCTAGCTCTCTGTATATGGACAATTTGGACTCATCTGCCTTGTAGCTAGAACTCTGTATATGGAAATGTTGCACTACCCTGCCATGTAGCCGGCTCTCTATATATAGACAAGTTGGACTCATCTGCCTTGTAGCTAGAACTCTGTATATGGATATGTTGCATTACGCTACCATATAGCTAGTTCTCTGTATATGGACATTTTTGAAACGTCTGACATGTAATTATCTCTCTGTACATGGATATTTTGGACTGAGCTGCCATTTAGGTAGCTCTGAGTATATGGACATGTTGGACACAACTGCATTTAGCTATAACACTCTATGTGGAAATGTTGCACTACGCTGCCATGTAGCTAGGTCTCTGTATAAGGACATTTTGGATTCCATTGACGTGTAGCTAGCTCTCTGTGCATGAATATGTTGGACTGATCTGACAAGTAGTTAGCTCTCATTATATTGACATATTGGACACATCTGC
>NW_006409161.1:266034-267365 GCF_000296735.1 Chrysochloris asiatica
TAGTTACACGGCAGACAAGTCCAATATGTTCATATACAGAGAGCTAGCTATATGTCAGGGTAGTCCTACATTTCCATATTCAGAGTTACATCTTCAGGCCAGATGAGTCCAACGTGTCCATATACTGAGACCTAGCTACATGGCAGAGTAGTCCAACAAGTCCATATACAGGGTACTAGCTACAATGCAGATAAGTCCAGCATGTGCATATACTGAGAGCTAGCCTCATATTAGACAAGTCAAAGATGTTCATATATAGAGAGTTACCTACTTGGAAGATCAGGCCAACATATCCATTACAGAGAGCTAGCTAAATGACATATGAGTCCAAAATGTCCGTATACAGAGATATAGCTACATAACAGCATACTGCAACATTTCCATACACAAAGATCTAGCTACATGGCAGATGTGTACATCTTGTGCATATACTGGCAGAGTAGTGTATGATTTCCATATACTGAGTTCAACCTACATGGCAGATGAATCCAAATGTTCAAATACTGAGAGCTAGCTATATGGCAGAGTATTCCAACATGTCCATATATATGGTATTAGCTACATAACAGATGAGTCCAACATGTCAATATACTGAAACTAGCTACATGGTAGACATGTCCAATATGTTCATATACAGAGTAGTGCAACATTTCCATATATAGAATTCTAGCTACATGACAGATGTTTCCAAAATGTCCATATATTGAGAGATACCTACTTGGAAGACAAATTCTATACGTTCATATATAGGGAGCTATCTTTTTAGGAGATCAGTCAAGCATGTCCATATACAGGGTACTAGCTACATGGCAGATGAGTACAAAATGTCTATATACAGAGAGCTAGCTACATGGCTGAGTAGTGTTTGATTTCCATATACAGCATTGAAGTTACATGTCAGATGAGTCCAAATTGTTCATATTCTGTGAGCTTGCTACATGGCAGAGTAGTCCAACATGTCCATATACAGGGTTCTATCTACATGGCAGATGATTCCAAATTGTTCATATTCTGAGAGCTTGCTACATGGCAGAGTAGTCTAACATGTCCATATACAGGGTACTATCTACATGGCAGATGAGCCCTCATGTCCATATACTGAAAGATAGGTACATGGCAGGCAAGTGCAATATGTTCATATACAGAGAGCTATCTACTTGGCAGAGCAGTCCAACATATCCATGTATAGAGAGCTAGCTACATGGCAGATTACTCCAAAATGTACATATGCAGGGTAGGAGCTACATTGTATATGTGTCCAATATGTTCATATACAGAGAGCTACTTACTTGGCAGACAAGTCCAATACGTTCATACACAGAAAGCTACCT
>NW_006409161.1:268115-269192 GCF_000296735.1 Chrysochloris asiatica
AACATTTCCATATACAACATTCTTGCTACAAGAGTTCCATCTACAGGGCAGATGAGCCCAACTTGTCCATATACTGAGACCTAGCTACATGGCAGAGTAGTCCAAAAAGTCCATATACAGGGTACTAGCTACAATGCAGATGAGTCCAGCATGTCCATATACTGAGAGCTAACTTCATGGTAGACAAGTCAAAGATGTTCACATATAGAGAGCTACCTACTTGGAAGATCAGCCCAACATATCCATTACAGAGAGCTAGCTAAATGACAGATGAGTCCAAAATGTCCATATACAGAGATATTTCAAACTTGTCTATATACTGAGAGCTCCATGGCACACAAGTTCAATATGTTCATATACAGAGAGCTAGCTTCATGTCAGATGAGTCCAAAATGTCTATATAATGTGAGCTATTTCCATGGCAAATGAGTCCAAAAATTTCTGTGTACAGAGAGCTAGTTTGATGTCAGAAGAGTCTAAAATCTCCATATACAGAGAGCTAGCTACATGGCAGCATACTGCAACATTTTCATATACAAAGATCTAGCTATATGGTAGTTGTGTCCAACATGTCCATACACTGAGAGCTAACTACATGGCAGAGTAATCCAACATGACCATATACAGAGTTCTAACTACATGGCAGATGTATCCAACATGTCCATATACTGAGAGCTAGCTACATGGCAGAGTAGTTCAACATGTCCATATACAGGGTAATAGCTACAAGGCAGATGAGTCCAACATGTCTATATACTGAGAGCTAGCTACATGGCAGAATGTCCAATATGTTAGTATAGAGAATGATACCTACTTGGCAGATCAGTCCAACATATCCATTCAGAGAAAGCTAGCTAAATGTCAGAGGAGTCCAAAATGTCCATATACAGACAGCTAGCTACAAGGCAGGGTAGTGCAAGATTTCCATATACAGAGTTCTAGCTACACGGCAGATGAGTCCAACTTGTCTATATACACAGAGGTAGCTACATGGCAGAGTAGTCCAACATCTCCATATATAGGGTACTAGCTACATGGCAGGTGAGTCCATGTCCATATACTGAGAGCTAGATACAT
>NW_006409161.1:270812-271765 GCF_000296735.1 Chrysochloris asiatica
CAACATTTAAATATACAGATTTCTAGCTACAAGGCAGATGAGTTCAACTTCTCTATATACTGAGAGCTAGCTACATGGCAGACAATTCCAATATGTTCATACAGAGAGAGATACAAACTTGCTAGATCAGGACAACATATCCATGTAGAGAGAGCTACCCACATGGCAGAAGAGTCCAAAATGTCTATAGACAGAGATATAGCTACATGGCAGGGTAATGAAGCACTTCCATATACAGAGTTCAAGCTACAAGGCAGGTGAGTCCAACTTCTCTATATACAGAGAGCTAGCTATATGACAGAGTAGTGTAACATTTCCATATACAGAGTTCTAGCTACAGGGCAGATGTGTCCAAAGTATCCATACACTGAGAGCTAGCTATATGGCAGAGTAGTCCAAAATGTCCATGTACAGGGTATAGCTACATGGCAGATGAGTCCAACAAGTCCATATACTGAGAGCTAGCTACATTACAGATGTGTCCCACATAGTCTATATACCGGGAGCTAGCTACATGGCAGACAAGTCCAATATGTTCATAGACACCTACTTACTTGATAGATAAGTCCAACATGTCCATTTACAGAGAGCTAGCTCCATGTCAGACGAGTCCAAAATGTCTATATACAGAGAGTTAGCTACATGGAAGGTAAGTGCAACATTTCCATATACAGAGTTCAAGCTACAAGGCAGATGAGTCCAACTTGTATATACAGAGAGCTAGCTACATGGAAGAGTAGTGCAACGTGTCCATATACTGGATACAAGCTACATGGCAGATGAGTCCAACATGTTCATATACTCAGAGCTAGCTACCTGGCAGTGTAGAACAACATTTTCATATACAGAGTTCTAGCTACAAGGCTGATGAGTCCACCTTGGCTATATACAGATAGCTAGCTACATGGCATGGTGGTGCAACATTTCCATATACAGATTTCTAACTACAAGGC
>NW_006409161.1:274115-275637 GCF_000296735.1 Chrysochloris asiatica
AGATCACTCCTAAATATCCATGCTCAGGGAGCTAACTGCATTTCATACGACTCCAAAATTTCCATATACAGATTTCTATCTTCATTGTAGTTGTGTCCATATACTGAGAGCTACCTACATGGGAATTCAGTTCAACATGTTCATATGCAGCATAGTAGCTGCATGACAAATCAGTCCAAAATGTCCATATACAGAGAGCTAGCTCCATGGCAGAGTAACGCATCTTTTCCATATACAGTGTTCAAGCTACGTGGCAGATTAGTCCAACTTGCGCATATACAGAGAGCTAATTTCATGGCAGGGTAGTCCAAACTGTCCATATTCAGGGTATTAGCTACATGGCAGATGAGTCAAACATATCCATATAATGAGAGCGAGCTTCAATTCAGAGTAGTCCAACATGTCCATATACAGTGTACTAGACACATGGCATATGATTCCAACATGTTCATATACTGACAGCTAGCTACATGTCAGATAACTACAATATGTTCATATGCAGAGAACTTCCTACTTGGCTGATCTGACCCACATATCCATGTACAGAGAGCTAGATCATGGCATACGAGTCCAAAATGTCCATATTCAGGCAGCTAGCTACATGGCAGTGTAGTGCAACATTTCCATACACAGAGTTCTAGCTACAAGGCAGATGAGTCCCACTTGTCTATATACTGAGAGTTAGCTACATGTCAGAGTAATGCTTCAATTCCATATACAGTGTTCAAGCTACAAGACAAATGAGTCCAACATGTCCATATACAGGGTCCTAGATACATGGCAGATGAGTCCCACATGTCCAAATACTGAGAGCTAACTTCATGGAAGAGAAGTCCAAAATATTCATATTCTGAGAGCTAGCTACATGGCAAGTTAGTGCAACATTTCCATATACTGACTTCTAGCTACAAGGCAGATGTGTAAAACGTGTCCATATACTGAGAACTAGCTACTTGGCAGAGTAGTCCAACATGTCCATATACAGAGTACTAGATACATGGCAGATGAGTCCAACTTGTCTATATACAGAGTTCTAACTTCAAGGCAGATGATTCCAACTCGTCTATACAGAAAGCTAGCTACATGGCAGAGTACTACATTTCCATATACAGAGATCTAGCTACAAGGCAAATGAGTCCAACTTGTCTATATACAGAGAGCTAGCCACACTGTCGGGTAGTGCAACATTTCAATATACAGAGTTCCAGCTACAAGGCAGATGAGTCCAACTTGTCCATATACTGAGAGTTAGTTACATGGCACAGTAGTACAATATTTCCATATACAGAGTTCTACTACAAGGCAGATGAGTCCAACTTGTCTATATACTGAGAGCTAGCTACATGGCAGACAAGTCCAATATCTTATTATACAGAGAACTACCTAATTGGTAGATCAGTTGAACATATCCATGTACAGACAGCTAGCTCCACAGCAGACGATTCCTAAATGTTCATATACAGAGAGCAAGCTACAGGGCAGGGTAAGTGCAACATTTCCATATACAGAGTTCTAGCTACAA
>NW_006409161.1:276017-277051 GCF_000296735.1 Chrysochloris asiatica
CAACATGGCAGACAAGTCTACTATGTTCATATACTAAGAGCAACCTACTTTGTAGAACAGTCCCAACATATCCATGTACAGAGAGCTTGCTACAGGGCAGAAGAGTCCAATATGTTCATGTAAAGAGAGCTATCAACTTGGCAGATCACACCAACATATCCATGTACAGAGAGCTAGCTTCATGGCATACGAGTCCCAAATGTCCATATACATAGTGCTAGCTACATGGCAGGGTAGTGCAAAATTTCCATATACAGAGTTTTAGATACAAAGAAGATGATTCCAACTAGTCTATATACAGAGAACTAGCTATATGGCAGGATAGTACAACATTTCCATATACAGGATTCTAGCTACAAGGCAGATGAGTCCAACATGTCTAAATACTGACAGCTACCTACATGGGAGAGTAGTGAATCATGTCCATATACGGAGTTCAAGCTACATGGCAGAAGAGTCCAAATTGTTTATATACAGAGTGCTAGCTACATGGCAGAGTAGTGCAAGATGTCCAATATAGAGTACTAGCTGCATGGCAGATGAGTCTAACATGTCCATATACTGTGAGCTAGCTACATGGCAGACAAGTCCAAAAAGTTCATATACAGAGAGCTAGCTACATGGCAGGGTAGTGCAATATTTACATATACAGAATTATAGCTACATGGAAGACGTGTCTGACATGTCCATATACTGAGAGCAAGCTACATGGCAGAGTAGTCCAACATGTCCATATACAAGGAATAGCTACATGGCAGATGAGTCCAACATGTCCATATGCTGAGAGCTAGCTACATGCCAGACAAGTTTAATATGTTCATATACAGAGAGCTAGCTACATGTAAGAGTAGTGAATCATTTCCATATACAGTGTTCTACCTATATGGCAGATGTGTCCAATGTGTCCATATACTGAGAGCTAGCTACATGGCAGTGTAGTCCAACATGTCCATATACAGGGTACTAGCTATATGGTAGATTAGTCCAACAGGTCCCTATAATGAGATCTAGCTACATGGCAGACATGTCCAATA
>NW_006409161.1:277741-279099 GCF_000296735.1 Chrysochloris asiatica
GAGAGCTAGCTACATGGCAGAGTAGTCAACATTTCCATATACACAGTTCTTGCTACATGGCAGATGTGTCCAACGTTTCCATATACTGAGAGCTAGCTACATGGCAGAGTAGTCCAACATGTCCATATACAAGGTACTAGCTGTATGGCAGATGAGCCCAACATATCCATGTACATAGAGCTAGCTACATGGCAGACGAGTTGAAAATGTCCATATACATAGAGTGAGCTAAATGACAGAAGAGTACATCATTTCCATATACAAATTAAAACTACATGGCAGATGAGTCCAAATTGTTCATATACTTAGAGCTAGTTACGTGGTCAAGTAGTCCTACATGTCCATATACAGAGTTCTAGCTACATGGCAGATGTGTCCAACAAGTCCATATACTGAGGGCTAGGTACATGGCAGACAAATCCAATATGTTCATAGACAGAGAGCTACCTACTTGGCAGATCAGTCCAACATATCCATGTACAGAGATGTAGCTACATAGCAGATGAGTACAAAATGTCCATATAAAGAGACCTAGCTACATGGCAGGGTAGAGCAACATATCCATATACAGAGTTTTTTCTACAAGGCAGTTGAGTCCAACTTGTCTATATACAGAGAGCTAACGACATGGCAGGGTAGTACAAGATTTCCATACAGACATCTAGCTATATGGCAGATATGTCCAACCTGTCCATGTACTGAGAATTAGCTACATGGCAGATCAGTCAAAAAATACCCATGTACCGAGAGCTAGCTACATGGCAGACGTGTCCAAAATGTCCATAAACACAGTGCTAGCTACATGGCAGAATAGTGCATTATTTCCATATACAGAGTTAAATCTAAATGCAGATGAGTACAAAGTGTTCATATACTGAGAGATAGTTACATGACAGAGTAGTAAACATGTCCATATAAAGAGTTCTAGCTATATGGCATATGTGTCCACCTTGTCCATATACTGAGAGCTAGCTACGTGGCAGACATGTCAAATATATTCATAGACAGAGAGCTACTCACTTTGCTGATCAGTCCAACATATCCATGTACAGAGAGGTAGCTACATGACAGACGAGTCCAAAATGTCCACATACAGAGAGCTAGGCACATGGCAGGGTAGTGCAAAATTTCCATATACAAAATTCTAGATTCAAGGCAAATGAGTCCAACTTGTCCAGATACTCAGAGTTAGCTACATGGTAGAAAAGTCAAATATATTAATTTATAGAGAGCTACATACTTGGCAGATCAGTGCAACATATCCATGTACAGAGTTCTAGCTATAATTCAGATGAATACAACGTTTCTATATACAGAGAGCTAGCTACATGGCAGAGTAGGGCAACATTTCCTTATAC
>NW_006409162.1:0-572 GCF_000296735.1 Chrysochloris asiatica
CAGATGAGTCCAACATGTCCATATACTGAGAGTTAGCTTTATGGCAGATGAGTCCAGCATGTGTATATTTAGAGGGTTAGGTACAAGGTAAATGGGTCAAACTTGTCTATATACAGAGAGCTAGCTTCATGGCAGGGCAGTGCAATATTTCCATATACAGCTAGCTACATGGCAGGGTAGTGCAACGTTTTCATATACAGAGTTCTAGCTACATGGCAGATGTGTCCAAAGTGTCCATACACTGAGAGCAAGCTACATGGTAGAGCAGTCCAACTTGTCCAAATAGAGGATAGTAGCCCCATGGCAGATGAGTTCAACATGTCCATATATTGAGAGCTAGCTACATGGCAGAAAAGTCCAATATGATGATATAAAGAGACTTACCTACGAGGCAGATGAGTTCAACGAATCCATGTACAGAGAGCTGGCTACAAGGCATATGAGTCCAACATGTCTACATACTGAGAGCTAACTACACGGCAGACAAGTCCAATATGTTCATATACAGAGAGCTACCTACTTCGCAGATCAATCCAACATATCCATGTACAGAGAGCTATCTACATGGCAGA